>NC_053025.1:425291749-425429240 GCF_003073215.2 Triticum urartu
TCCTATTTATAGTGGCCCTGGTCCTCTCCCCAAATATTGAGTGGGAAGGGAGCCAACAATGGCGGGCTAATTTGAAAGGGGACAACAAGTATCAACTATCTGACAAAAGTAGTCTTCGCCTACGCAAAGCTCTGGTGATGACGCCGTCTTGGGCCCCATGGTGACATCCGTCTCGTAGTCCTCCTGGTCTTGGTCTCGTTGCACCGAAATGGCAACCTTTGCCTGATGCCTCGGTACTCCGCGGCTGCGCTTGCCCCCTTTGCACCAAAGAGGAAAGGAGGACATTGCGCGGGCTGGCACCCGCCTGGCACCCTGAGTCGTCATGGCTTGCGTCACGGGCACCTCAGGAGGTACCCCGCCTTGATCTCTCCGCCTCCTCGTGAGCCAGCCTGACGAGGCCGTGCCTGAGGAAGCTCCGTGTCGTCCGCCCCGCGAGGCTTGGCCCCTCGCGAGGGTCTTGAGTTGGTGTTGGTGAAGATGGGCCGTGCTGGGCCCCCCTTTGAGCCACGCCGCAGGCCGCAGGCAGGCAAGTCTGGGGACCCCCGTTCCCAGAACGCCGACACATATCATCAAGAACAATCAAGCAGGACGTAGGGTTTTACCTCTATCAAGAGGGCCCGAACCTGCGTAAAACATCGTGTCCCCTGCCTCCTGTTACTATCCGCCTTAGACGCACAGTTCGGGACCCCCTACCCGAGATCCACCGGTTTTGATACCGACATTGGTGTTTTCATTGAGAGTTCCACTGTGTCGTCATCATAAGGAAGATGGCTTGCCTCGTTTGTCAAGGACAACATCACCTCTGGGGGAGCCCTGGCTGTAGGCCAAACTATCCGACTTGGCGGCTTCGTCATGACCGCCTGCTCGGCCGCTGCGCCGACGATGACCTCTCGGGTCATCGAAAATAGCCTCCACATCAGCTCAAAATTGCCAATGGAGCTCTCCTCTTTGAACGAGCTCTTGGATCGCATCGCCGCTCTGGGAGTCAGTACGGACTAAGATCGGATCGGGCTTAAACCCGACCAAAGGGAGATTAACTCTCCACCGGTCACCCATCAAATAGCGGTGGTGGAGGAGCAATGCGGCGATTCTCTCTCTATCCTGAGGACGAACTATGTCCGGATTCCCGAGCTCTCCGAACAGGATACGCGCTCACGGGAGGACGCCGCCCTAACCCCGAATCCAGAATCAGGCCGCATACCGAACCCGTAGGGCAATATCCCGGAGCCCGAACTTCCAAGATCGGAAACTCCCCTGCCCCGGGATCACAGATTGGGTCTGGACTTAAATCCACCCACCCACCCAGATACAAACTATCTTTCCCACATTAGGCAAGCGCCCAAAGAGACAGTACATCACTATTGGGCCAGATTCCTCCTTGTAATGAACAAGGTCAAGGACTGTCGCGAGGAAGATGCAATTTCGTTCTTTTGCAACAATTGCACGGACAAAGGAGTCCTCAACGCCATAAATCACTGTAACGTAGCACACTTCGCTGACTTGGCGGACATAGTACGGAAATACTGTGCGATGGAAAGTGCCTGGAAAACCCAGACGCAATTTTGGGACAATCCGGCTCTGACAAGACCCCCTGTCCGAACTAAAAGGGTGCACTCTTATAAGTCGCCCGACTCAATTACAAAGAAGCAAAAGCCCACTATAGGGCATGGAACCGTATTGGAGGGATGGCTCAACGGGCCCTACAAAATTCATAGTACAGCGGATACCATATCAATGCACAGCCTTAGAGCATGTTGGGTACTCCGGCAGGTGGCCAAAAGTGGCGAGGGTCTTCTCACTCAAAATACCCCAGAGCACCTCCCCACGGATAACAACACAATATTAACGGTTTTCGAGACCTTCGCCTCAAATAATAGGCGTAAGCGAGCACTCCGCGGCCTTGCCGAAGTCTGCCACGTGGCAGCAATAAATCCATGGAGCGACACGGCTATCACCTGCAACGCCGGTGACGAACCTAAATTCTGAACAGCCCGAGCACCAGCCGCTTTGGTCCTCAGCCCAATTGTGGACGGTTTTCGGCTGACTAAGGTGCTCATGGATGGCGGCATCGGATTAAACCTCATCTATGAGGAAACTTGTCGGTGTTCTGGGATCGGGGGTCCCCAGACTTGCCTGCCTGCGGCCTGCGGCGTGGCTCGAAGGGGGCCCAACATGGCCCGTCTTCATCGACACAGACCCAAGACCCTCGTGAGGGGCCAAGCCTCACGGGGCGGAAGACACGGAGCTTCCTCAGGCATGGCCACATCAGGCTGGCTCGCGAGGAGGCGGAGAGATCAAGGCGGGGTACCTCACGAGGTGCCCGTGACACAAGCCATGACGACCAAGGGCGCCATGCGGGCGCCAGCCCGCGCAGTGTCCTCCTTTCCTCTTTGGTGCAAAGGGAGCAAGCACAGACGAGAGCATCAAGCAAAGGCACCTGTTTCGGTACAACGAGACCAAGACCAGTCCAACGGCAGGAAGGAAGTCATTGTGGAGCCCAAGCTAGCGTCACCACCAGAGCCTTTGGCAGGCGACGACCAACTTTAGTCAGGATAAGTGTACCAGATGTGCCCCTTCAAAATGGCCAATTGTTGGCGCCCTTCCTGCTGAATATTTGGGAAGAGGCCCAGGGCCTTTGCCTATAAATAGGACTAGCCACCCACAGGGTGAAAAAAAGGGAAATCAGAGAGAGGATCGGAAATCAGAGAGAGAGTCGAGAAGAGAGAGAGAGAAGGGTGACTGAAGTCCTCCTAGCAGTTCATCCCCACAGCCAAGAGCAGACCCTCGCGAAGCTGTTCTTCCTTGTATTGCTCATCATCATCAGCCCAAGAGGCAATCCACCACACCACACACTGGAGTAGGGTGTTACACCACAACGGTGGCCCGAACCAGTATAAACCCTGTGTCTCTTGTGTTGTTCTTCCCATAGCTTAGATCACAGCGAGGCGGAGGGGTGCAGGTAGGTAGGAGGTGAAATCTCCGTGCGCACCCCAGTGTTCGAACCTCAAGGGTCTGCCGGAACCCGAAATCCGACATTTGGCGCGCCAGGTAGGGGTGCGCTGGAATTCGTCTCCCACCACCTTGTTCTCCTGCGACCATCGCGTCCATGTCAGACGCTCGTCGGGCCCGCGCCGAGCACCGGGCCGCTCTCGCTTCCCGCGTCGCCCAGACGGCTCCTGTCGGTGGGCGTCCTCGCCGTTCCCCGTCACCTGCCGTCAACGCCGCCACCCGCCCGGCGGGAGACGAGCAGCAAGCGTCGTCTCAGCATCCGTCCGTGCGGCAAGACGGCCGCACCGCTACTCCCTCGCTCACCCCAGCTGGTTCTTCGTCCTGCGCGCTCTGCGCACACATGGAGGCTCGAGTTGCGCCCATTGCGGCAAACGAGCTCCTGCACTACCGTCCCGTCGACGACGTCTACGAAGAAACGCTCTCCTGCACCGTCCGTTCCGCTGCACCGCACCCCGCCCCGTACGGGCGACGAAGCTCCGGCGGCGCCCCGGCCGCCTCCTCCTCAAGAAGGCGCCATGGCTCCAAGGCGCGTGGCCCCTGGGCGGAACCTGCTCCGTCAGGTGCCAGCGCGGCAAGAGCAGAGCTGCCAAGAAGTCCCTCGCCCGCAAGAAGCTGCCCGGGCGCTCCCTACTCCAGCACGTCGCGACCATGCTCCTGCTCCCACGCGTCAAGACCCTGCGCTGCTCCCAGCTGCAGCGTGTGGGGGCATGCAAGACCAAGCTATTCATCACCCAAGGCCTCCCGTGGCCACAGCAGGCTGCCGTCCATTCACTGCCGAGCTACGCAACGTCGCGTGGCCCGGCAAGTTCAAGCCGGACCTGCCTCCTCGTTACGACGGCACGGCCGACCCTGCGGAGTTCCTCCAGCTCTATGAGATGGGCATCGAAGCAGCCAACGGAGACGAGAAGGTCATGGCGAACTGGTTTCCCATGGCGCTCAAGGACGGGGCCCGCACCTGGCTCCTGAACCTGGCCCCAGGCATGATCTCCTCCTGGGACGAGATGCGCACCCGCTTCATTGACAACTTCCAAGGTACTCGCGACTGGCCACCCGCCGTGAGCGACATGCGGCGCATCAAGCAACAACCCGGAGAGACCCTGCAGAAATACATCCAGCGCTTCAACAATGCACGCCTCAAGATTCCCATGGTGACCGAGGAGGCCATCATCTCAGCCTTCTCCGACGGCATGCGCGATGTCAAGATGAAGGAGGAGCTGGCGATGCATGAAGACTTGTGCACTTCCTTGGAGTTGTTCAACTTGGCAACCAAGTGCGCCAGGGCTGAGGAAGGGCGTCTCTCCCTTCTCGAGCTGCCTGCCACAGACCCAGAAGAGAAGAAGCCCAAGGCCAAGGATGTGAAGTGCAAGGGGGCTGCCGTGCTCACGGCAGAACCAGACACCAAGCGGGGCAGAGATCTGCCCAAACCTCCCAAGGGCAGTCGGTACTGTGTGTACCACGACCTCCACACCCACAACACCAACGAATGTCAAGAGCTCCGAGCTGTGCGAGAAGGAAGGATCGGCCGTCGCCCCGACCGCGGTGACCGGGGCTACGGTCGAGGAGGAGGAAGGAATGCAGGGCGCTGGGAAGACCGTGGCCCGCGCCAAGGGTGGCGCGATCAACCTCGCAAGGATCGCTGGCAAGACCCGCCTCGCGTGGGAGACTAGAGGGATCAGCCTCGCGAGGATCGCCCGCAAGGCAACGCAGGCCTCCCTCCACTGCCGCCGCGGCCAAGGAGAAACGAGGACCGCCATCAGGACGAGGGGTTGGGGGCTTCCAGGAGCCGCGTGCATTCGCCTGCATCCTGGGCGGGGCTCAAGCCCCAGCCTCTCAACGCATCTTCAAGCAGTTCGCCCGCGAAGTGAATGCAGTCCTCCCCAAGCTGGAAGCCACTCGCCCTCTCAGGTGGTCGGCGTGCGCCATCACGTTTAGCTCAGCAGATCAGCTCAAGTGTGCAGCTACAGCCGGAGTCCTCCCGATGCTTTGTTCCCCAATCATCAGCAACGTGGTGGTCACCAGGACCCTCATCGACGGCGGGCCAGGGCTCAACGTCCTGTCCGTGGAAACATTCAACAATCTCCAAGTGCCCTACAACCAGCTTCAGCCGACCGAGCCTTTCTCCGAAGTCACCGACGGCTCCACGGTCCTGATTGGGCAGGTCCGCCTCCCAGTCACCTTTGGGGCACGCGACAACTACCACACCGAGCTCATTGACTTCAACGTCGCTCACACTCGCCTGCCGTACAACGCCATCCTTGGGTACCCAGTGCTGGCCAAGTTCATGGCCGTAACTCACCACGGCTACAACGTCCTCAAGATGCCAGGAAGTGGCGGAGTCATCACGGTGCCCTATGAAGAGAAGGACGCGGTGTGTTCCCTGGAACGAGCCTTTCAGGCCGCGTCACTGGAAGACCCGGATCGCGGAAGTAGGAGGCTTCCCGAGACCGCCCCCAAGAAGAAGAAGACATCGTCCGGCCCGGCCCCTTAGGAGGCAGGCCCCTCAGGTCCCGCGCCTGCCCAAGGGGAACTTCCTTCCGTCGCATAGGAAAGCGCACCCGGTGCCCTCCTCAGGCAGGGCTCGGGGGCTCTCCCCTGGAGGGCTACCGACCTGGCTAAGGTCACGAGGGAGGCGCTTGGGCACCACATGGAGGCATGTTTCGAAGCACGTTTCCCTCAGGGAGGAGTAAAGCAAGGAGAGCCAGACCCTCAGGAGTTCGTCAGCAAGGCCATTCAGGAGCTAAAGGAGTCAAGAGTCATGAGAGGCGGCCGCCGCCTACCAGCTGTGGCTCCCCATCCAGGCGAGGATGGTGGGCTGCGCGTCTGCATCGACATACCAGGGCTCAATCGAGTCGCCCCTCTGGAGCGCCTCTGGCCCTCGCGAGTGGGGCGCTGCGAAGGTCCACCCCATAGCTACGTTCACATGCCTTACGGCTTGTCGAACGCGGCTGCCATGTACCAGCGCCTCACGAGGGGCACCATGGAGGCTCAAGAGGCCAGGCGTTCCACAGCCCTGGCGGAGATGGAGATGGTCCGCAAGGAACCACCAGCGCCTCCGGAGCCTCCCGGGGCCCCTGGGCCTGGGGGCTCATGAGGATCGGCTTTCGCAGCCCACCGAGTCTGCTACACCAACACTCCTTCGTCCTCAACATCATCAGGTGACATCTTTCAAGTTTCACTTCCAGCTGGGAGCGCCCCCGAGGGCTGCATTATTCCTAGGCCGCGTGGGTTCGTCCCTGCGGCATGTATCCCTTTTATTCCATGTTGTTAGCTTACCTTATTGGGGGCGCCCCTCGGGCTGCATCATCCCCCAAGTCGCTCGGGCTAGACCGAGCGGCATGTACCCCTTTTGTGTTTATTTCCGGCTATGCGTTCGACCCACCATGCTTGATTATTTGATGCCTGTCCATGGCACCTCTTCTTCTCCATGCCGACCACTTGCACGTTAAAGGGGGGGTACCTGAGCATCGCGACTCAAGGCTCTTACTGGCTCTCCAGCCCTCAGCCTCTGGCCTTGTCCACGGCATCACGACCTGGCATACCAGCGATGGCTAAGACCTGCTCGAGGGCCGGGACCCGAGGACGTAGAGTGCCGGCATCTAACCAAATTTGTAGGGACACATCACAAGATAAGGCCCAGTGCCAGGTGCAACCCGCCTAGAGGTAGGGCCCCGTGAGTCCCGCGCTGGCTCACGTGTGCCCAGATACACCTCGCCAGGCCCTACCGTCCCAGCCACGTGTCAAGGTGGGGCTGTACACGGCCCGGGGGCTCCTCCCAGAGGGGAGCCCCCTCCCACGTACCAGTGGAAGCACCATGCTCCGCGCTGGCTGACGACACTGCCGAAGAGCGGCTATGCCCATACACATACGGAAGCGCTATGCTCCGCGCTGGTGATAAACAACTGAGGGTGGCCCCCGGGCCGCATCAACCTCAGGGAGCCCATAGCTTAGTGTCTAGCCTCATCGTAATGCCTCCCCTCGGGAGTGTCACGCGAGGGGGCTGGGCATGGGGGCTGCGCCTGGGTCATGCCCAGACGCACACCACCCAGCCAGGCCCACCGGGCCTGGTTCGTCGCGCGTCTCTCCCCGAGCGGAGCCAAGGTACGAAGGCCGTTTGAGCGTCAAGGGGGACTCCGGAGCATCGCGACTCAGGAGCCTAACTGGTCACGTAGCCCCTCACTCCTTAGTTCGGAAAGGCTAACGGCGGTTGAGGTATGCGCGCGGCCGGGCTCTGCAGATGTAGAACGGTAGATCCACCCACATCATACCTCCCTACTTGCTGTTTGTGCGCCAAGGGGGACTCCTGACCATCGCGACTTAGGAGCCTAACTTGTCATGTAGCCCCTCACTCCTTGGCCCCGTCCTAGTTTCCGGTCGGGACTAACGCTGGGTGAGGTCTGCACGGGGCCGGGCTCTGCCGGCGTAGAACATAAGCAAGTAGGAAGGAAAAGCGCAAATTTCAAGGAATTCAAAAGCAAATATTACAGTCCACACTATTATCTCAATGCCAAACGCAAGTTTAAACGCCTCCCCGAGGCATGATACATGTGCAGGAATTAAAGGCAGGACAGGAGCCACAAAGGAGTCACTAGTCGGCGGTGGAGCAGCGCGGAGTGGGTTCGCCTCATGGAGCAGCGGGGTCGGCAGCACCTTGCTTCGGCTTGGTGCTGAAGGCCCGGAACTTCCCCAGCAGAGCCTCTGCGCGACCCTTCACGGCCTTGGCAGCGGCAGCGGCACGCTCGCCGCTTACTGGCTCCAGCAGGCTATCGAGGTCGACGCCGGGATCGTGAAGGTAGATGTGGGTGAGGACCCGCGTCAGCGCTATAGAAGACAGGACACGCGCCTTGGCCTCGGCCATGGGGCCAAGGCCAAGGGCAACATCTTCAAGAGTGCGAACTAGGAAGGGAAGCAGCTTGGCGGGGCCGTCCTTGGCGCCAGCCAGCGGGCTCTCCAGGCCGCTGTCATAAAGCATCCTCAGCGAGGAGCGAGCCTTCGCCTCCATCTCCGCGAAGGCCACGCGGTCCTCGGCAAGAACCTGGCCCTTGTCGTCCAGCTCGACCTTCCTCGCCCCCAACTCCTGCTCCAGCGCGCCTAGGCGGTCACGGCGCTTCCTGAGCTTGGCCTCCTGGCCCTCGACGGCCGCCTCGCGAGCCTTCACGCCTTCTTCCTGCTCTTGGCGAAGGCGGACCTCTTTCGCGAGCTAGTCCCGCAGGCCTTGCAGCTCGTCCTCCAGCGCCTTGCAGCGACCATGGACGTCGACCACCTCCCCCAGGGCTGCGTCACGTGTAGCCTTCGCCTCAAGGACGGCCCGCCTCTCCTCATCGCAAGCCATCGAGGCCTGGACCAGCGCCGCCCGAATCGAAGCGTCGGAGCGAATCCATCCTGAAGCCAGCTCCAAGTGCCCGGTCACCAAGCGAGGGTCGGCGCCAAGTAGATCCTGCCGCAGCCGGTCCAGCTCAGCGGTAGCACGATCCAGAACGGTAGGAGGAGTCGGAGAGACAGCAGTCGGTGGAGTAGGAGGAGAAGGCGGCAGTGCGACCACAGCATCCTGAGGTGAAGCTTGCTGCGCCCCAATGGCTGAAGTGGCGGCAGCAGGCAAAGGCACCTCGGGAGTCACTTGGGCCATGGGAGCTGAGCCCGCCCCAGCCGGCTCAGCCAGGCCTCGCGAGGACGACCGGGTGGGAGAAGCCCGTGCGTCGCAGTCACCTTCCTTCGCGGGCAGAGGCGCTGCCACGGATGGAACCTCAGGAGCTCCCTTCGGCTTCTTTGCGGCGGGCGCCAGCCTATCCAAGAGATGCGGACGTCAAGCCTCAGAAGCAGAACAAGAAATAAAGACAAGTATCAAGCGCTTACGGGTCGTCGCCAGTGAGCTCAAGCGGCCTCCGGCCAAATTTGAAGCCCAAAAGCTGGCTGGAAGGGTCAACCTCAGGAAGCTTGGAAGCGGAAGGCGCGTCTGCGGCGGGGCCGGGGCAGACCTGCGGGAGATCAGCCCGGACCTGTCCTTCTTCGGGATCGAGGGCAAGCTTCCGCCGTCCTGCTCGTCATCATCCTCGTCGTCATAGCTCGGAGAGAGGCGGAGAACACGGGACCTGCGCCGGGGGAGGGGAGCCCTCGACTCTCCGTCGGTCGCCTTGGAGTCAGGACCTTTTTCCCGCTCCCCTCCTTCCTCCTCTTCGTTGGAGTCGTCGGAGGACACGTCCACCGATTCCCCGGGAGTTTCTATGGGCACGGGCCCATCCCCGTTGAAGACGGGCATGGACTCCACTACCTGCTCCCAGTCGTCGCGGAGGAACAAGGGCGTAGGGGTGCCCTCCAACCTCGCCACATCGCCCCCGAGCAGAGATTGGAGGACCGCAGCCAGATCTCCATCGGCCAAGGCCGCGGGGCTCGGATGGGGCCTCCACATCGGAAGTGAGTACTATCAAAGCGGAGCCAGCTGGTGCTCCAGGAATTCCCTCAGCAGCGACGCGCCGGTCAGCTTCGCCGCTGCCATGTTGGCTGGCCTCAGATCCGCGTCCATCTTCTCCAACACCAGCTTCGCGCGGGGGTCCGCGAGCTCCGCTCGACCCCAATTGCTGGAGCTCGTGGGTTGCTCCGTGGGCAAGATCAGCTGAGGGTGGATGCGCCCAGCATCTGCCAAGACCCACTTGCTCCTGAAGCCCTCAATCCTTTTCCCGGGGTTCGAAATGGCAATGGCGCCGCCGTACGCGATGAAGCTCGCGCACGCGGAAGCAGGACCGTGAGAGGTCCGGAGGTAGAAATAGTGGCGCAGCAAGGCCACCGAGGGCTGCACCCCTACGTGAGCCTCGCAGTAATAGGCGAAGATTGCCGGGAGAAGGACGGAGTTGGGGTGGAGATGCAGACCCTGTAGCTTATAATGGCGGAGGACAGAGAAGAAGAACTCGGAGAAGGGAGGCACCAGGCCAGCAGCAATGGCGCTTACAAAGAACGGATAGAAGGTGCTCCCTTGGCCCTCAGGGGTGGCGGAGCCGGCCTTGAACACCTTCGCCCCGTTGATGCCCTGCGCCGCCGCCATCTGGCGCAACCGGGCGAGGCTCGCCTCCGACACATTCGGCGAGTCCAGGGCAGACGAGTACCAAGCTCCGGCCGGGGACTGACGAGGCGCCATGGCTTCCTAGGTCACGCGGTCGGAGTAGATCTGGAAATTTTGGAGGAAGGAGAGGCGCAAGAAAGGGGATCTGAGCAGCAACCGGAGAAAGCAAAAAGCAAAGCCTGGGTAGATGCCGCTCCTTTATCAACTCGCGCAGTTGCTGAGGCGCCCACGTCCAATCAACCGCCACGCGGCGCCCGAGGCCGCAGGCTGTTAGGGCCCGCGGTGCTTCGCCCTTGCCCTTTCGCCTCCCTGCACGGCCAAGTCCGGGCGCGCCTTGGACCCGGGGGCTACTGTTGGCGTTCTGGGAACGGGGGTCCCTAGACTTGCCTGCCTGCGGCCTGCGGCGTGGCTCGAAGGGGGCCCCAGCACGGCCCCTCTTCGTCAACACAGACCCAAGACCCTCGCGAGGGGCCAAGCCTCATGGGGCGGACAACACGGAGCATCCTCAGGCACGGCCACATCAGGCTGGCTCGCGAGGAGGCGGAGAGATCAAGGCGGGGTACCTCACGAGGTGCCCGTGACGCAAGCCATAACGACCAAGGGCGCCAGGCGGGCGCCAGCCCGCGCAGTGTCATCCTTTCCTCTTTGGTGCAAAGGGAGCAAGCGCAGGCGAGAGCATCAAGCAAAGGCACCCGTTTCGGTGCAACGAGACGAAGACCAGTCCAACGGCAGGAAGAAAGTCATTGTGGAGCCCAAGCCAGCGTCACCACCAGAGCCTTTGGCAGGCGAGGACCAACTTTAGTCAGGATAAGTGTACCAGATGTTCCCCTTCAAAATGGCCAATTGTTGGCGCCCTTGCCGCTCAATATTTGGGAAGAGGCCCAAGGCCTTTTCCTATAAACAGGACTAGCCACCCACAGGGTGAAAAAAAGGGAAATCAGAGAGAGGATCGGAAATCAGAGAGAGAGTCGAGAAGAGAGAGAGAGAAGGGTGACTGAACTCCTCCTAGCAGTTCATCCCCACAGCCAAGAGCAGACCCTCGCGAGGCTGTTCTTCCTTGTATTGCTCATCATCATCAGCCCAAGAGGCAATCCACCTCACCACACACTGGAGTAGGGTGTTACACCACAACGGTGGCCCAAACTAGTATAAACCCTGTGTCTCTTGTGCTGTTCTTCCCGTAGCTTAGATCTCAGCGAGGCGGAGGGGTGCAGGTAGGTAGGAGGTGAAATCTCCACGCGCACCCCAGTGTTCGAACCTCAAGGGTCTGCCGGAAGCCGAAATCCGACAAAACTGTCCTAAAAATGGACATAGACAGCAATCGTATTGAACAAAGCAGTACGACCTTCTGAGGAATCATCCCTAGTCGGGAGGCATGTTGCGCTGGGAAAATCACACTTGATGTGGTATTCGGCGCTCCAGAGAATTACAAGTCCGAAGAAATTACATTCCAAGTGGCCCCATTCAGTAGCGGATACCACGCCCTTCTAGGGCGGGGGGCATTCATGATTTTTCAAGCCATACCCCATTACGGGTACATGAAGCTCAAAATGCCCGGACCCAAGGGAATTATCACTCTAGCTAGTGATCCGGACATAGTACTCCGCATCGAGAACAAAACAGCCGCACTAGCCCTCGAGGCATTGTCCGAAGCCCTTGTGGCGGAGGATTTAACCGCGCTGCGCTCCACGGTCGACAGGGACGACGTGATACTAGACAAAAGATCCAAGTCCACCTCTTTTAAACCAGCGGACGAAATAGTTAAATTCCAAGTCCACCCAACGGGCCCTACAAAAACAGCATCCATTGGGGCACAGTTAGACCCCGCTGTAGACGCCGCACTAGGTGAGTTTCTGCGCGAGAATTGGGACATATTCACCTGGCATCCTTCAGACATGCCAGGAGTCCCATGCAGATTGGCCGAGCATAGCCTTAATATTCTAAAAGGATTCAAGCCGGTCAAGCAGACTCTTCGGCGTTTCTCTGAACCTAAGCGACAAGCCATGGGAGAGGAGCTGGCCAAGCTACTGGAAGCCGGATTCATTAAAGAAATAAAACATCCGGATTGGCTAGCAAACCTGGTGATGGTACCAAATAAGGACAAATCCTGGCGCCTATGTGTCGACTTCAAAGACCTTAACAAGGATTGCCCAAAGGATTCCTTCCCACTCCCTCGCATCGATCAAATCATCGACGCAACCGCAGGACACGAATCATTGTGCTTGCTCGATGCATACTCCGGTTACCACCAGATTAAGATGGCGGAGTCTGATCAAGCCGCAACAGCATTTATAACACCATACGGCCCCTTCTGCTTTAACACAATGCCCTTTGGGCTCAAAAACGCCGGCGCAGCATATCAGCACATGATCCAGACATGTCTGGAAAAGCAGATCGGCAAGACTGTGGAGGCATACATAGACGATGTGGTCATTAAAACTAGACACGTCGACTCTTTAATAGATGACTCGAGGCTCACGTTCACCAATCTCCGAACATACGACGTTAAGCTCAATCCGGAAAAATGCGTCTTCGGCGTTCCCGCCAGAAAGCTCATGGGCTTCATCGTCTCCAGTAGAGGAATTGAAGCAAACCCGGCTAAAGTCTAAGCTTTGTCATAGTTGGCTGTCCCAACTGACCTCAAGCAAATCCAGAAATTGACTAGATGCGTGGTGTCTTTAAGCCGCTTTATCTCCCAATTAGGAGAAACGGCACTTCCCCTTTAACGCCTTCTTAGGCGCACCGAACAATTCGAGTGGACGGATGCAGCCACGGCCGGACTGGAAGAAATCAAAGCCATCCTGGCCGCCAATCCAATCCTGGTCGCGCCAACCGTTGGTGAACCAATGCTATTATATGTAGCGGCAAATCACCAAGTTGTAAGTGTAGTGCTCGTCGTCGAACGAGAGACGGACGGACATAAATTCCCGATTCAAAAGCCAGTATATTATGTATCCACCATCCTCACTCCATGCAAATCACGGTACCCATATTACCAAAAGATAGCATACACGGTATTTATGGCATCCCGGAAATTACGACATTACTTTCAAGAGTGTTCGATCACGGTGGCATCCGAAGTACCACTCAATGACATAATAAACAACCGTGATGCCACGGGCCGGATTGCCAAATGGGCCATTGAGCTCCTCCCGTTCGACATAACATATAAGCCACGATGAGCCATTATGTTGCAAGTACTAGCCGATTTCATAGCCGAATTGACAGAAGCCGAACTCCCTAAAGAGTACGGCGCATACTCCAATTGGATCATGCACTTCGACGGCTCTCAAATGTTGGCTGGTCTAGGGGCTGGCATCATCCTGACATCCCCCAATGGAGACATGGTGCAATATGTGCTCCAAATACTATATACGGACTCCAATAACGCAGCCGAATACGAGTCCTGATACGTCCATTTTGCATCATGCTTTTATATCGATATTTATTGCATTATGGACTGTTATTCCACTTTATGTCACAATACTTATGCCTATTCTCTCTTATTTTACAAGGTTTACATAAGGAGGGAGAATGCCGGCAGCTGGAATTCTGGGCTAGAAAAGGAGCAAATATTAGAGACCTATTCTGCGCAACTCCAAAAGTCATGAAACTCCACGGAACATCTTAAAATAAATAAAGAAAAATCCTCACCAAAGATGAAGGCCAGGGGGCCCACACCCTGCTACCTCGTGGGCCTGCTGGTGGCTCTCCGACGTCCATCTTCTCCTATATGAAGTCTTTCGATGAGAAAAAAATAAGAGGGAACTTTTCGAGACGAGACTCCGCCTCCACGAAGCGGAACCTTGGCGGAACCAATCTAGAGCTCCGGCAGAGCTGTTGTGCCGGGGATACTTCCCTCTGTGAGGGGGAAATCATCACCATCGTCATCACCAACGCTCCTCTCATTGGGAGAGGGCAATCTCCATCAACATCTTCACCAGCACCATCTCATCTCCAAACCCTAGTTCATCTCTTGTATCCAATTCTTGTCTCAAAGTCCGGGATTGGTGCTAGTAGGTTGCTAGTAGTGTTGATTACTCCTTGTAGTTGATGCTAGTTGGTTTATTTGGTGGAAGATCATATGTTCAGATCCTATATGCATATTATTACCCCTCTGATTATGAACATGAATATGCTTTGTGAGTAATTACGTTTGTTCCTGAGGACAAGGGAGAAGTCTTGCTATTAGTAGTCATGTGAATTTGGTATTCGTTTGATATTTTGATAAGATGTATGTTGTCTAGCCTCTAGTGGTGTTATGTGAATGTCGACTGGATAACACTTCACAATTATTTGGGCCTAGAGGAAGGCATTGGGAAGTAATAAGTAGATGATGGGTTGCTAGAGTAATAGAAGCTTAAACCCTAGTTTATGCGTTGCTTCATAAGTGGCTAATTTGGATCCACATGTTTCATGCTATGGTTAGGTTTACCTTAATACTTTTGTTGTACTTGCGGATGCTTGCAATAGAGGTTAATCATAAGTGGGATGCTTGTTCAAGTAAGAACAGCACCCAAGCACCGGTCCACCCACATATCAAAGTATCGAACGCGAATCATATGAACGTGATGAAAACTAGCTTGACGATATTCCCATGTGTCCTCGGGAGTGCTTTTCCTATTGTAAGAGTTTGTTACGGCTTGTCCTTTGCTACAAAAAGGATTGGGCCACCTTGCTGCACTCTATTTACTTTTCTTATTTGTTGCTCGTTACAAATTATCCTATCACAAAACTATCTGTTACCACTTATTTTAGTACTTGCAGAGAATACCTTGCTGAAAACCGCTTATCATTTCCTTCTGCTCCTCGTTGGGTTCGACACTCTTACTTATCGAAAGGACTATGATAGATCCCCTATACTTGTGGGTCATCAAGACTCTTTTCTGGCGCCGTTGCCGGGGAGTGTAGCTCCTTTGGTAGGTGGAATTTGGTAAGGAAAAATTTATATAGTGTGCTGAAATTTACTGTCACTTGTTACTATGGAAAGTAATTCTCTGAGGGGCTTGTTCGGGGTATCTTCACCCCGTCCAGTAGAGCAAAGAGTTGCTCCTCAACCTACTGAACCTATTGAAAATGAAACTCCTTTTGAATTTCCTTCGAGTATGATGGAAAAACTGCTAGCTAACCCTGTTACAGGAGATGGAACAAAGCATCCTGATGAGCACTTAATATATGTGGATGAAGTTTGTGGATTATTTAAGCTTGCAGGTATACCCGATGATGTTGCTAAGAAGAAGGTCTTCCCTTTATCTTTGAAGGGAGACGCATTGATATGGTATAGGCTATGTGATGATATGAGATCATGGAACTATAAACGATTGAAGTTGGAATTTCATCAAAAGTATTACCCTATGCATCTTGTTCATCATGATCGCAATTATATATATAATTTCTAGCCTCGCAAAGGAGAAAGCATCGCTCAAGCTTGGGGGAGGCTTAAATCAATGTTATGCAAAGTTTGGGCTTTCTCATAAGCTCTCGAGAGAAATAATTATGCAGAGTTTTTATGCTCGGCTTTCTCATAATAATCAAACCATGCTTGATACTTCTTGTGCTGGCTCTTTTATGATGAAGACTATTGAATTCAGATGGAATTTATTGGATAGAATTAAACGCAACTATGAAGATTGGGACCTCGATGAAGGTAAGGAGTCAGGTATGACACCTAAGTTTGATTGTGTTAAATCTTTTATGGATACCAATATTTTCCGTAAGTTTAGTACTAAATATGGACTTGACTCTGAGATAGTAGCTTCTTTCTGCGAATCTTTTGCTACTTATGTTGATCTCCCTAAGGAGAAGTGGTTTAAATATCATCCTCCCATAGAAGTAAAAGTAGCTGCACCTATTAAAGTTGAAGAAAAGACTGTCACTTATAATGATCCTATTGTTCCTACTTCTTATGTTGAGAAACCACCTTTCACTGTTAGAGTAAAGGATCATGCTAAAGCTTCAACTGTTGTTCGTAAAAGCAATATTAGAACTTATACACCCCCTGAGCAAGTTAAAGTAGAACCTAATATTGCTATTGTCAAAGATCTCTTGTCTGATAATATTGATGGGCATGTTACTCAGTTCGAAGGTGAAACTGCTAGAATTGCTAAACCTTGTGCTAAAGATAAACATAGACCTGTGGTAGGCGTGCCTATTATTTCTGTTAAAATAGGAGATCATTGTTATCATGGCTTATGTGATATGGGTGCGAGTGCTAGTGTTATACCACATACTTTATACGAAGAAATTAAGAATGAAATTGCACCTGCTGAGTTAGAAGGTATTGATGTCACAATTAAACTTGCCAATAGAGATACTATTTCACCAATTGGAATTGTTAGAGATGTTGAAGTCTTGTGTGGGAAAATTAAATATCCTGCTGATTTTCTTGTTCTTACTTCTCCGCAAGATAGCTTTTGTCCCATTATATTTGGTAGACCCTTCTTGAACACTATTAATGCTAGGATATATTGCGAAAAGAATGTTGTTACTATTGGCTTGGATGATATGGTTCATGAGTTTAATTTCTCTAAATTTAGTAAAAAACATCCTGAGGAAGAATTACCTAGTAAGGATGAAATTATTGGTCTTGCTTCTATTGCTGTACCTCCTAGTGATCCTGTAGAACACTATTTGTAGACCATGAAAATGATATGTTCATGAATGAAAGAAGGGAAATAGATGAAGTATTCTTTAAATAGGAACCTATTCTGCAACACAATTTGCCTGTTGAAATTTTAGGGGATCCTCCTCCACCCAAGGGTGATCCCGTGTTTGAGCTTAAACCGTTGCCTGATAATCTTAAATATGCTTATCTTGATGAAAACAAGATATATCCTATTATTATTAGTGCTAACCTTACAGAGCATGAAGAAGAAAGATTATTGAAAACTCTGAAGAAGCATCGTGCTGCTATTGGATATACTATTGATGATCTTAAGGGCATTAGTCCCACTCTATGTCAACATAAAATAAATTTGGAAGCAGATGCCAAACCAGTTCGTGATCCTCAACGACATTTGAATCCTAAAATGAAAGAAGTGGTAAAAAAAGAAATACCCAAGCTTCTGGAGGCAGGTATAATTTATCCCGTTGCTGATAGTCAGTGGGTAAGTCATGTCCATTATGTCCCTAAGAAGGGAGGTATTACTGTTGTTCCTAATGATAAAGATGAATTGATTCCACAAAGAATTATCACAGGTTATAGGATGGTAATTGATTCCCACAAATTAAATAAGGCTACTAAGAAAGATCATTACCCCTTACCTTTTATTGATCAAATGCTAGAAAGATTATTCAAACATACACATTACTGCTTTCTAGATGGTTATTCTGGTTTCTCTCAAATACCTGTGTCGGCTAGGGATCAATCAAAGACTACTTTTACATGCCCTTTTGGTACTTTTGCTTATAGACGTATGCCTTTTGGTCTATGTAATGCACCTGCTACCTTTCAAAGATGCATGATGGCTATATTCTCTGACTTTTGTGAAAAGATTTGTGAGGTTTTCATGGACGATTTTTCCGTCTATGGTTCCTCTTTTGATGATTGCTTGAGCAATCTTGATCGAGTTTTGCAGAGATGTGAAGAAACTAATCTTGTCTTGAATTGGGAAAAGTGCCACTTTATGGTTAATGAAGGTATTGTCTTGGGGCATAAAGTTTCTGAAAGAGGTATTGAAGTTGATAAAGCCAAGGTCGATGCTATTGAAAAGATGCCATGTCCCAAGGACATCAAAGGTATAAGAAGTTTCCTTGGTCACGCCGGATTTTACAGGAGGTTCATTAAGGACTTCTCAACAATTTCTCGGCCTCTAACTAATTTCTTGCAAAAAGATATACCATTTGTCTTTGATGATGATTGTATAGAAGAATCTGAAATACTTCAGAAATCATTAGTCTCTGCACCTGTTGTTCAGCCACCTGATTGGAATTTACCCTTTGAAATTATGTGTGATGCTAGTGATTATGCTATAGGTGATGTTCTAGGGCAAAGAGTTGATAAGAAATTAAATGTTATTCATTATGCTAGTAAGAGTCTAGACAATGCTCAAAGAAATTATGCTACTACTCAAAAAGAGCTTTTAGCAGTTGTATTTGCTTGTGATAAGTTCAGACCTTATATTGTTGATTCTAAAGTAACTATTCACACTGATCATGCTGCTATTAAATACCTTATGGAAAAGAAAGATGCTAAGCCTAGACTTATTAGATGGGTTCTCTTGCTACAAGAATTTGATTTGCATATTGTTGATAGAAAGGGATCTGAGAACCCCGTTGCAGACAACTTGTCTATGTTAGAGAATGTTCTTGATGACCCACTACCTATCAATGATAGCTTTCTTGATGAACAATTAAATGTTATAAGTACTTCTCGTAGTACTCCATGGTATGGTGATTATGCTAATTATATTGTTGCTAAGTTTATACCACCTAGCTTCACATACCAGCAAAAGAAAAAGTTTTTCTATGACTTGAGACACTACTTTTGGGATGACCCACATCTTTATAAAGAAGGAGTAGATGGTGTTATTAGATGTTGTGTACCTGAGCATGAACAGGAACAGATCCTACACAAGTGTCATTCCGAGGCTTATGGAGGACACCACGCTGGAGATAGAACTGCACATAAGGTATTGCAATCTGGTTTTTATTGGCCTACTCTCTTCAAGGATGCCCGTAAGTTTGTCTTGTCTTGTGATGAATGTCAAAGAATTGGTAATATTAGTAGACTTCAAGAAATGCCTATGAATTATTCACTTGTTATTGAACCATTTGATGTTTGGGGCTTTGATTATATGGGACCTTTTCCTGGCTCTAATGGATACACACATATTTTAGTTGCTATTGATTACGGTACTAAGTGGGTAGAAGCTATTCCAACTAGTAGTGCTAATCATAACACTTCTATTAAAATGTTTAAAGAAGTTATTTTTCCAAGGTTTGGAGTCCCTAGATATTTAATGACTGATGGTGGTTCACACTTTATTCATGGTGCTTTTTGTAAAATGCTTGCTAAGTATGATGTTAATCATAGAATTGCATCTCCTTATCACCCACAGTCTAGTGGTCAAGTAGAATTGAGCAATAGAGAGCTCAAATTAATTTTGCAAAAGAATGTTAATAAGTCTAGAAAGAATTGGTCCAAGAAACTTGATGATGCATTATGGGCTTATAGAACTGCATATCAAAATCCTATGGGTATGTCTCCATATAAAATGGTTTATGGAAAAGCATGTCACTTACCTCTCGAACTAGAACATTAGGCATATTCGGCTATTAAAGAGCTCAACTATGATTTTAAACTTGCCGGTGAGAAGAGGTTATTTGATATTAGCTCACTTGATGAATGGAGAACCCAAGCTTATGAAAATGCCAAGTTGTTTAAAGAAAAAGTTAAAAGATGGCATGACAAAAGGATAGAAAAGTGTGAGTTTAATGTAGGTGATTATGTATTGTTATACAACTCTCGTTTAAGGTTTTTTGTAGGAAAACTTCTCTCTAAATGGGAAGGCCCCTACGTTATCGACGAGGTGCCATAAAAATCAGCAACTTTGAAGGCACAAATCCGAAGGTGGTAAACGGTCAAAGAATCAAACATTATATCTCAGGTAATCCCATAAATGTTGAAACCAATATTATTGAAACCGTAACCCCGGAGGAATACATAAGGGACACCTTCCGGAACGTTTCAGACTCCGAAAAGGAATAGGTATGTGGTACGGTAAGTAAACAGACTCTGAAACAATTTTAAGGCAATATTTCTCCATTTTGGAATATTTAGAAAAATAGAAAAATAAGTAGCAGTCCAGGAAGGACGCGAGGGTCCCACGAGGGTGGTGGGCGCGCCCTACCCCTCTAGGCGCGCCCCCTACCTCGTGAGCACCTCGTGTGCCTTCCGGACTCCGTTTTCTTGCACGATACGTATTTTGGTCGGTAAAAATTCATTATATATTCTCCCGAAGGTTTTGACTCCCGTATCACGCAAATCTCCTCTGTTTTTGTTTTCGAGTTGTTGCTGCTGCACATTAGAGCAAGATGCCTTCTCAAGAGTCAATCGGGGAGAGCCGGGTATCTAATCCGACACCGGAACCAAGGGCAAACAGCGACGCTGAGCACTTTGGGCCAGCAACGGAGGAAGAGATGGAGGCTGACTTGATGAGAGTAGATGCCATGGAGGATCAAGAAGTCACCTCTCGCCTCCGAGCTGGGTTCACGATTGGGGAACTACAGAGCTTAGCTATTCCAAACTCGGTTATCCCTTCTAATGTTAGATTTCTTTCTTATGAAAATATGAAGAGGAGTGTCACTTGTTCTCCTGCAGCTATGCAACACCCTTGGGTGCAAGGAGCTTTAGCTGTCACAGGAAAGCTTCGTAGGGAGATAATGGACCTCAAACAACAAGTCAATAAGCTCTAGGAGTAGAACCACATCCTGAGGGGAATCATCGCCAAGAATATTACACCGACAACAAATAAGGAGATATAATCACATGGGTATGGGCACTCCCCTTGGCAATTGCCAAGCTTGGGGGAGGTGCCCCAGTTTCGTATCACCATCACAACTCCTATCTTTATCGTTTTTCATAGTTCGATCCTATTAGTAGTATCTTGATCTAGTAGAATAAAGTTTATGGCATGATCTAGTTTTGAGTTTTGCTTTATGATCTCTCTTTGTAATCGAGTCCGTGAGTTATATATAATAAAGATTAGTGTTGAGTCAAGGGCTTGATTATTTCACCATGATCTTGGGTGAATAGAAGAAAAGAGAAAAAGAAAAAAAAAGTTCATATTGATCTTATTGAGAGTAATGACTTCACATAGAAAGAGCATGATGATTAAAAGTTGTTGGAAGTTGGCAGACATAGCTTTGGTCATTGTTGCAATTAATAGGAAGTAATAAGGAAAGAGAGGTTTTCACATATAGATATATTATCATTAACATATTTTATGATTGGGAGCACTCATTAAAATATGACATGCTAAAGAGTTGATGTTGGACAAGGAAGACAACATAATGAGTTATGTCTTTCTTATATCTGAGATAAAGTATGTTGTCATGGATCCTCTAACTTGTTGAGCTTGCCTTTCCCCCTCATGCTAGCCAAATTCTCAGCACCAAGTAGAAATACTACTTGTGCTTCCAAATACCCTTAAACCAGTTTTGCCATGAGAGTCCACCATATCTACCTATGGATTGAGTAAGATCCTTCAAGTAAGTTGTCATCGGTGCAAAGCAATAAAAATTGCTCTAAATATGTATGATTGATTGGTGTGGGAGAAATAAGCTTTATACGATCTTGTGATGTGATAGTAATAAAAGCGACGGACTGCATAATAAAGGTTCATATCACAAGGGCAATATAAAGTGACATTCTTTCGCATTGAGATTTTGTGCCTCCAACCATAAAAGCGCATGGCAACCTCTGCTTCCCTCTGCGAAGGGCCTATCCTTTATTATTATCTTCTACCTTATGCAAGAGTCATGGTGATCTTCACCTTTTCTTTTTCATTTTATCCTTTGGCAACAACACTTGGATGTAGGGGAGCATGAACCATTATTGTTGACATTACCCTTGAGGTAAAAGGTTGTGGGGCAAAACTATAAGCCCCTATCTTTCTCTGTGTCCGATTAAAACTCCGTAACCACAAGTATTGCGTGAGTGTTAGCAATTATGAAGGACTAAATGATAGTTGAGTATGTGGACTTGCTTTTAAGCTCTGACATAGACTCTTTCCGATGTTATGATAAATTGCAATTGCTTCAATGACTGAGATTATAGTTTGTTGGAGCCTAATAAGGTTTATGATTTATACTCTTGCATTGTGAATAGATCATCACTTGAACATAAGTAATCATATGACAAAATCTATATATGTTGCTGTTATGAGAATAATCATGATGCCTTCATGTCCGTATTTTATTTTTATCGACGCCTCTACCTCTAAACATGATGACATATTTATTGTTATCGGCTTTTCGCTTGAGGACAAGCGAGGTCTAAGCTTGGGGGACTTGATAGGTCCATTTTGCATCATGCTTTTATATCGATATTTATTGCATTATGGATTGTTATTCCACTTTATGCCACAATACTTATGGCTATTCTATCTTATTTTACAAGGTTTACATAAGGAGGGAGAATGCCGGCAGCTGGAATTCTGGGCTGGAAAAGGAGCAAATATTAGAGACCTATTCTGCGCAACTCCAAAAGTCCTGAAACTCCACGGAACATCTTAAAATAAATAAAGAAAAATCCTCACCAAAGATGAAGGCCAGGGGGCCCACACCCTGCTACCTCGTGGGCCTGCTGGTGGCTCTCCGACGTCCATCTTCTCCTATATGAAGTCTTTCGATGAGAAAAAAATAAGAGGGAACTTTTCGGGACGAGACTCCGCCGCCATGAGGTGGAACCTTGGCGGAACCAATCTAGAGCTCCGGCAGAGCTGTTATGCCGGGGATACTTCCCTCCGGGAGGGGGAAATCATCACCATCGTCATCACCAACGCTCCTCTCATCGGGAGAGGGCAATCTCCATCAACATCTTCACTAGCACCATCTCATCTCCAAACCCTAGTTCATCTCTTGTATCCAATTCTTGTCTCAAAGTCCGGGATTGGTGCTAGTAGGTTGCTAGTAGTGTTCATTACTCCTTGTAGTTGATGCTAGTTGGTTTATTTGGTGGAAGATCATATGTTCATATCCTATATGCATACTATTACCCCTCTGATTATGAACATGAATATGTTTTGTGAGTAATTACATTTGTTCCTGAGGACAAGGGAGAAGTCTTGCTATTAGTAGCCATGTGAATTTGGTATTCGTTTGATATTTTGATAAGATGTATGTTGTCTAGCCTCTAGTGGTGTTATGTGAACGTCGACTACATAACAATTCACCATTATTTGGGCCTAGAGGAAGGCATTGGAAGTAATAAGTAGATGATGGGTTGCTAGAGTGATAGAATCTTAAACCCTAGTTTATGTGTTGCTTCGTAAGTGGCTGATTTGGATCCACATGTTTCATGCTATGGTTAGGTTTACCTTAATACTTTTGTTGTAGTTGCGGATGCTTGCAATATAGGTTAATCATAAGTGGGATGCTTGTTCAAGTAAGAACACCACCCAAGCACCGGTCCACCCACATATCAAATTATCAAAGTATCGAACGTGAATCATATGAACGTGATGAAAACTAGCTTGACGATATTCCCATGTGTCCTCGGGAGCGCTTTTCTTATTATAAGAGTTTGTTCCGGCTTGTCCTTTGCTACAAAAAGGATTGGGCCACCTTGCTGCACTTTATTTACTTTTGTTACTTGTTGCTCATTACAATTTATCTTATCACAAAACTATCTATTACCACTTATTTTAGTACTTGCAGAGAATACCTTGCTGAAAACCGCTTATCATTTCCTTCTGCTCCTTGTTGGGTTCGACACTCTTACTTATCAAAAGGACTACGATAGATCCCCTATACTTGTGGGTCATCAAGGCCCTACTACACGGCCTCCGGATGGCAGTCTCCATGGGCATCCAATGCCTAGAGGTGCGTGGGGACTCGAACCTCGCAATATCCCAAATAAATGGAGACTTCAACACCAAGGATCCAAAAATGGCGGCACATCACAACGCCGTCCTCAAAATGTCAGCCTGGTTCGAGGGGCTGGAATTCCACCACGTGGCTCGGGAAAACAACTAGGCAGCGGACATCCTAGCTCGTATCGGCGCTAAACGCGACCCTATCCCACCAAACATCTTCCTGGAAAGATTGTTTAAACCATTCGTGGTATGGGAAGGGGACACAGGAAAAATTAGTCCGGACTCAGCCACAACCCCAGATACCGAATACTCTTACACAATCGGAGGCTCTGCCGCCGAAATAACACCTTCAGCCCACGTGATAATGGCCGTCATCGCCCCATGGAAAGATCCATTCCTGGCCTACCTAACTAGACAGGAATTACCCGAGGACCAAAATGAGGCTCGCTGCATAGTGCGGCGATCTAAAGCCTACAAGGTCCATGAGGGAGAACTTTATAAGAAAAGCACAACCGGAGTCCTTCAAAGGTGCATCTACGAAGAGGAAGGGCGGAAGCGATTGGCTGAAATCCATGCTGGACTCGGCGGCCACCACGCAGCAGCCCAGGCACTTGTAAGTAAGGCCTTCCGTACAGGTTTTTATTGGCCAACGGCCCAGGCAGATGCACAGCATCTGGTTCAACATTGCGTTGGTTGCCAGCTTTTTGCAAACCAAAGCCACATGCCACCTACCTCCCTCCAAACCATCCCCATTACTTGGCCCTTTGCGGTCTAGGGGCTCGATATGGTCGGACCCCTCAAGGGGGGAACCCATAAGAGAAAATACTTACTGGTCATGGTGGACAAATTCACCAAATGGATAGAAGCCAAACCTGTCAAAATGGCCGAATCCGGACCGATGATAGACATCATATCCGGGGTTGTACACCGTTATGGCGTTCCCCATAGCATCATCACTGACAACGGCACGAACTTTATAGCCAACGAGGTGAAACTTTGGTGCAGTAACATGGGCATCAAGCTCGATTATGCTTCTGTCTATCATCCGCAAACTAACGGTCAAGTCGAACGAGCGAATGGTCTTATCATGAGTGGTATTAAACCCAGATTAGTCCGGTCCTTAAAGGAATCAGACACCCATTGGGTAGAGGAGCTCGACTCCATACTATGGGGGCTGCGGACCATGCTGAATCGTACTACCGGATACACACCGTTTTTTATGGTGTACGGCGCTAAGGCGGTGCTGCCTTGCGACATAATTCATGACTCACCTCGAGTGCGCATGTACGAAAAAAAAGAGGCCGAGCTCGATCGACAGGACAGTTTGGATGCCCGGGAGGAGGAGCGAGACGTGGCAAAGGCCCGTTCTGCATTCTATCAACAACAGGCTCGAAGGTATCAAAGCAGAGAAGTGCGGGCCAAAACCTATAACGTTGGTGAACTAGTTTTGCGCCCGCCAGAGAAGAAAAAGAACAAGCTCAAGCCCAAATGGGAAGGTCCCTTCATTATCGACCAGGTTCTGACCGGGGGAGCGTACCGTCTGTGAGATGCATCAAACAATCGACTCGAGCCAAACCCATGGAACGCAGCCAGACTCCGAAGATTCTACGCCTAGCGCCGGACTCTATGTTCGTCTCCTTACCTCCATGAATTTTCTGCACATCTGTTTTTCCCTCTTTCTTTCTCTCTTTTCTCTTGAAAACCCTAAAGGGCTAAACCTGTGTCTTGGTTACACAATCTTGACACGCTAACCGCGCTCAATATACCTGGGGGCTTCCTATACAAAAGCTTAATCTAATTATTTTTCCGGGCTTCATGCCCCGCACATGTGTTATTCTTCCGCATGTACCCTTTTTTCGCCATTATATGCATCGGTATGACTTAAGTTTGGCCAAGCTGGGTTACCTGGCTCTTGTGTTTATGCCCTACGTTCCCGTTAATTCGGCTAGGGCATAAGGGGACCACCTCTGCGATTGTTACTGTCGGGTCAGCCGGATGTGTACCTCAGACTGGGTGAAGCCGAAAGCTAGCGTTCTTAAGGGAATATTCGGTCGGTGAACAAAAGATGACTTTCATTTAAATTACTACACGCCCCCAGATGTTTTTAACCAGTGTCTCGCAGTTCGGACATGCACATTAGGGCATGCGTACCCAGGGAAAGGAACCCTTAACGGAACTATTCTCCCTGTAAGATGTTTCTTACTACCCATGTAATATAACATAGCTAGTTGGGTACTTGTCTGTTCAAGCACTTATGACCCCTACGCCTGGTTTCCACGCATACCCCGGTTTTTATATAACCGAGTGGGTATTCGGATACACTTCGGACTATCAGGTCCAGAGGTCGAAGTGAAAAGGTCCGCCATGACAAGTGATTTACAATCCGGCTAGGGACATTACATATGTCACTTGAAGTACACAGTCACTAAGACTGATTAAATACTTCTTCTATGCCATCCAACAGGCTGTCTAGCCTACAATCCTGTTGGGAATACTTGGTGGCTAACTCTACTTGATCATACACTAAACTGACAGGGATCTCTTTCCCATCAGGCCCCACAGGTCCGACCTCGACCATGTGGTTTGGGTCAGCCTTGGTGTATCGTGTCTTCACCATAGCCCAGGCTTCCCGTGCACCTTGTCGGCAGGCTGATATCTTCCATAACCGGAAGCGCCGTCGTGCTCCCTTCAGCTTCTCTATAAGCTCCCCCATGCCTCCTGGCGGGGACGCGGACGGCCACAAGGCTTGGGCAATACTCTGCATCACCTGTCGAACTTGTTCGTGCAGTTGTGAGAGCTCTGGCAGAAGATCACCCGAGGACCCGGGCATCTCCTCCGCGGGACGACCTGTCAGCATACCTGCATATATAATGTTGTTAGCAGGCTTCTTCGCCGAACTCTTGGAAAAAGTTCGTTCAAGCACTTACTAAAAATGCTGCGCTGAAGCCGTTTATTCTCCTTCACAGAGTCCGCAAGCTGGGCTCGGACGTCCTTCAGTTCCACGCCCAGCCGGATATTGGCATCTTGGAGATCATTTTCTCCTGCCTGACTCGCGTCAGCACACGCTCTCCAGCATTTCGTTGTCGCTCATCACGTGCCGTATCCGCCTCCACGGCCTCTGGATTCACTCCGGGGCCACCTGCAACATCTATTGTTAGGTGTGCATATACGCCGCATACTACCTGGTACTGATATTCTTTGCAATAGACAAATGAGTTATTAGGGGGACCATTTTTTGACTCCTTCAATGCGGCAACAGCGGCTTCTAGCTGGGCCTTGCACTTGTCCAGCTCTTGAAACAGTTGGGAAATCTTCTCCATAAGAACCTACACAAATATCGATCCATAAATCAGTTGCGTCAACTGTTTCAAGTCTCAGGGGCTACTAATACATATAATCATCAGATTTACTTACACGTACATCCCTTACATACTGGTCCGTGGCTCTAGCTAGACCATTTTGAGCAGCACGGAGGTACGCGTCTCCAAAATTGAAGGCATCAAATGCCTCCAGTGAGAAGCAAGCGTCACGGAATACGGCCCAGCGACGCCTATGATTCATGGCGCTCTCCACTTATGAATTTGTAGCGGACAGTCTATCCGCATCCTCTGTAGGAGGAGTATCCGGCGTCCGCCCCATGTCGGCTTCTCCCTCTATGTCCGGCCCTGGAGCCTGACTGGTGGAAGCGTGATCGGCAGCCTCTCCAGACATATTCTGGCGAGCATTTTTCCTATTAAAGAAACATGGACGTCATTACATTTTGAGAAAGACGACAACCACGGAGTGGGGTTTTTCCTTCATACCTCTACGCTGGCGTCTCCGTCCTGACCGCCTTCCTTTTTAGCCTACCTGGCCTCGGTGACTCTTGTTGGCGAGTTGCTGCGGGTTCGGCACGGCGTCCCGAATGCCTTCCCTGTAAAACACCATATGTATATGGTAGGTGAAGTGTCTAAAAGGGGATCCTTGTTTTTGGAGCTGGGATTTTGGTTTTTCTTACGTGGGACGCAGGGAGCAGTCCGGGATAGTCGGCCGTAATGGCCACTGTAACACCCCCAGTGTCATGCTACAGTAATCCCCTGTTGATGGTGCCATTTCATCACACTACTATTGCTAATCTTTACTTGATCCAAATCACAATTCAAATTCAAATCCAATCTGAAGTCAAAAATCCATATTTGTCTGACATGAAAACTAAAATGTTCATCATGTGGCAAATAATCATTTGTTAATATTGGTGGTGAACCAACTTTTTGCAAGGTGTTTAAATGGCCTAAACCAATTAAAGCAGTGGCTAAAACAATAGATTAAATGGCTTTTTAAATTTATAAAAATTTCAAACTATTTCAAAAGCCTCACAACCTTGTTATGGCAGTGCTAACTATTGCAATGTAATTATGTGGCCAAGTCCCACATTTTACAAAATCCTTTTGGCACCCCAAATATTACCATGCTTTTTCTGTAAAAAGAAAAGTGCAAAAGTAAAAAAAAAGGAAAAACACCCCCCTGACCCCCCTGGGCCTTAGTCATCTGGGCGGCCCAACCCAGTGGCCCACCTCCCCCAGTAGCCTCCCTTCTCTCTCTTCACCCGACCCAGTGACCGCGCTCGCCGGTCGCCACCGAACCCTGTCGCCGTCCCCGCCGGGGAAGGGATAGGGCGACATCCCCTCAACCCCGCGGGCTCCCCGCACCCACTCACTCTCCCTCGACGCCCCTCTCCCCTCTCTCCCTCTGGCCTCGCCCCCTTCTCCAGATTCGCCTCGCCCCGACGCACTGTCGCCGCCGCGTTGCTGCGCCACCGCGGCCACCATGCCCTCCTCGCCGCGCCAATGTGCCCGCGAGCACCATGACCGTCTTCTGCTTTGTCTGCACCGACGACCTCAAGGCTGGAGCCACCCCAGCGTCGGATCCCCTTCGTCTTCCTCCTCGACGGCCACCGTGCAACCTCACCGTCGATTTCGGATGCTCCGCGCCTCCCCGAGCACACTGCCACTTCAATACGGCTCCCGGTGAGCCACCACGTCTCTTCCCTCGCTCCCCCACACGGATCCATCACCGTAGCCGCCATTGCCATCGCCGCCCGAAGCCCACTCCGCAACGGAGCTCGTCACCGTCGTCCTCGTCGACGTCTTGCTCACTCGACCTCGCAACCGTGCTCTGGGACTCGCCAGGACCCCGTAGAGCCTCCCCAGTAGTCCTGCCGTGCCCTCTAGCCGCAGTTCGCGCGAGGGCCAAACTCCAGCGTCTGCTCCGCCGCTCGCCGCCATAGCTTCCCACCGTTTACAGCCGCACTGCTCCCGTAGATAGTTGCGGCATTGAACGCTCGTTCGAATGAGCCTAAGCACGCCCCAAACGGAGCGCCGTAGCATTTTTCCGGCCAAGTCCAGCGAGCTTCGCCGCGTTTTAGGTCGCCGGAGTTGTCTCCGGCGACGCGTCCAACGTGGCGCCAGCGTGGCTGTGGGCCGCACGCGCTGGGCCGCTGACCGCTGGGCCCCGCGGGCCCAGTTGACCAAGTCAACTGTCCATGTGGCAGCTCTGGCTCGCTGACATGTGGGTCCCGCGAGTAAAACGTTTTCTTAAAATAAATAAAACGATTAATTAAAACGTTAGTTAAATTAGTTAGTTAATTAGTACTAACTAGTCACTGACTGTTGGGGCCCACGCCCCCTAACTAACCCTATTAGTTTAGTTAAGCCTTTGTTAGACAGAGAGGCTGACAGGTGGGTCCCACCTGTTAGTTTGACTGGTCAGTAGAGCTGACGCAGTGTTGATGTCACCGCTGACGCAATAAACCTTTTCTGCTTTTAAAATAATTCAGAAATTGGTTTAAACTTCAAAAATCCTTAACTTTTAAACCGTAGCTCGGATGAAAATGTTCTCTATATGAAAGTTGCTCAGAAAAATCCAACGAATCCGAATACGCTGCCCGTTCATCTGTCATATGCCCCTAGCATGCTGAACTTGGAACTTTCCCCCTCTTTTCCTTTGTCCAGAATCCGCCTAACGCCGGGAATCCATCCTTGGATGTTTATCCCCTCCGTCTACAATGTGTAGTACTACGTTAGGGCAACCCTAGCTCTGCCCATCGTCATGTTATGCCTTGCGATACATTGATTGCTCTGTATTTACTGTTTCTTCCCCCTCTTCTCTCTGGTAGACCCCGAGACTGATGATGCCGCTGTGATCGACTACATCACCGACGACCCCTCCTTCTTGTCTGAGCAACCAGGCAAGCAAACCCCCCTTGAGCATTCCGATGTCGCCCATTTATTTCCTCTCATGCTTGCATTAGAACTGCTACTGCTTTCTATATGATCCTACTCTGATGCATAGCCTGTTGTTGTTACCTGCTTTCATACCTTACCTGCTTATCCTAAACTGCTTAGTATAGGTTGGTTAGTGATCGATCAGTGACCCCCACCTTGTCCTAGTTGCCTCACTTTATGTTTGATGACTCGATCAACATGATCGACGTCCAGGTCCCGACACTGCACATCACCCCCCCTAGTTGTACGACACTACAGAGTTACTATCGAGTGCCGAGGGTGAACCTCATACATCACTCCTGATGAGATCTCTGTAGTGTAGCTATACGGTCGACGTCATCGAGGGTGATTTCCTCCTTAACCACTTCCATTACCGCTCTGTCGTGCAACCCCTCAAGTGTGAACCTCGAGGGTGGATCCTCTTACGTTCACCTTGATGATAACATCGAGTGGGATTCACCGGGGGTGATTCCTCGGGTTTTCCCCTTGGTGTTAGACACACAGTTACGCACAGTTACTATGGTTACTATGACTTTACACTGAGCCATGTTACTAAAGATGGGTCGACCCTGAGGGGTACCCGCGCGAGCTTAATTGCGAGTGATGTTGAGTCGGGTTGACCTGGAAGGTGCCCGCGAGATACCTATGAGGCGTGGCCGGGCATTCTTAGCCCTTGTCGCAAGTACTCGAGACGGGGCGACGGGGTCACATCGATCGTGAGTCTCTGCTCGTTACCGCGCGTTCCTAATCCACTATGATTTGGATATTTGATTCGAGGGGCCTCTGGCCTGATAGCACTAACCATCACGTGGGCATAGTGTGGGCGTTCTGCGTCGTATACATCAGCCGAAGCTTAATAGACGTCAGCGACTGAGCGGCGCGCGCCGGGTTGGACTGGAAAGCACCTACCTTGTTGAAGGAGGTAGCTAGGTCTGCTCACCGGCCGTGTATGCAACGTGCAGGAGTTCCCGGGGAGATGGCCCATGACCCCTGGGGGCATAGGTTTAGTCTGGCGTGCTGGCCTCTCTATTAAGCCTAGGTCGGGTTGCGGTGTATTGTTTGGCCGAGGCCGGGCATGACCCAGGAAAGTGTGTCTGGCCGGAGTTAATCGAGCGTGGTGGGTAAGTTGGTGCACCCCTGCAGGGAGGAAAACATCTATCAATAGCCTGTCCTACGGTAACGGACACTTGGAGTTGTATCCCGATCGATACAACTAGAACTAGATACTTGTGATGAGAACTGGATGGTGATGAGAATTGGATTGTGATGACACTTGGATAGTATGGCTCTGGGATTGCTTTCTCGCAGGGAGTCGAGAAAGGATCTCTGGCCGAGGTTGATAACACTTCTACTACTTTACTTTATGCTACTCTACTCCTTCCTGTTGCTGCAAGATGGTGGTTTCCAGAAGATGCTAGTCTTCGATAGGCTAGGCTTTCCCCTTCCCTTCTGGCATTCTGCAGTTTAGTCCACAGATACAACCCATTCCTTTGATACAGATGCATACTTAGTTCAGATCTGATGTAAGTCTTGCGAGTACTTTGGATGAGTACTCACGGTTGCCTTGCTACTTCTTATCCCCCATACCCGATTGTTGCGACTAGATGATGGAGCCCAGGAGTCAGACGACGCCACTGATGACTACTACTACCCGGAGGATGCCTACTACTACGTGACGGCCGCTGACGACTTGGAGTAGTCAGGAGGCTCCCAAGCAGGAGGCCTTGCCTTTTTGATCATTGTTGCTTTTGTGCTAGCCTTTTTAAGGCAATCTTGTTTAACTCATGTCTGTACTCAGATATTGTTGCTTCCGCTGACTCTTGTGTTTTTGAGCTTATGTATTCGAGCCCTCGAGGCCCCTGGATTGTAATATAAAGCTTGTATTATTTTAATTTGTGTCTAGAGTTGTGTTGTGATATCTTCCCGTGAGTCCTTGATCTTGATCGTACACATTTGCGTGTATGATTAGTGTACGATTGAATCGAGGGCGTCACAAGTTGGTATCAGAGCTGACTGCCTGTAGGTAGCCCCCTTTCCAACTCCTTGGCCGAAGTTGAGTCTAGTCACTGGAAAACTTTTACTAACATGGTTGTGCGGCCCACGGGCCCACGTCGCCATTTGGGTTGTATTAGGATCTTTTATTCCTCGTCTATACTCTGGGACTCTGATATCTCTTCTATTCGGGTTAAAAGGTTTTACAAACTCGAACATTAGGATCTCGTGATCACATCCGCCCGGAGAGCCCCCTTATTTCAGATGATCGCCTGCTACATCAGAAGATTCCAAAGATACTCTATGATATTCTCTCGAGACTTTGTGCATGTTGCCTTTGCAATTCCCTACCAGCGAAATATCCTTATGGATAACTCTATCCCATTGGTCTTTTTATTACAAGATGCCCTGTACTGCTCCCCCTTTCTCGAGAACCCTTTGAGCTTACTGCCTTGCAGTTCCTTGTCATCTGAATACCCCTACGGATAACCTTGTGCACCTATCGAGTATCCGCTCATCCTCAGTTAACTCATGTACTTCACAAAAGTCTTCGTAATACCATTCGTTCTTGTCAAAATCCTCAACAGCCTATTGTTCTTGAATTTCTTGCTTGCTTGCATTATGGTTAATACCATAAGTATAGTAATCTTATTGTCAGCCCTTGTCATTATCATTTTGAGTCCGTTGATACAATATGTTGCGAAGGCTCGCAACCCTCTATCAGATCCTAGAATTCATCCTTCCGGCTCAGACGTCATTTTAACATGAGCTGAATCTTGATCAATCAAATCGCCATCGATTGTACCCCTAAGGCTATTCTACCTATCCATCCTTAATCAGAGCATCACTTCTGATCCCTTGTCTTGAAAATCATAACTCCTTTACATTTGAGCTCTGAGTTAGTCAGTTATTTCTATAATCTGATATCCTTGCATTCTTTCTTCTTCTGGTTGAGTAATAATGCTCACGTCAGATACCTTGTGAACCACCAAATCCTTTGTTGGGTTTTATCCGACAATGTCCTTCATATTTAATCACCTTGTGAGCCTTTCCTTGGATACATAATGCCATTGGTAAATTGTATCCCCTGCTTCCTCAACCATGCTCTACTTTCGAGCTTGAGTTATTTACTCGTGAAGTTTATGGTATATGTTCGTAAGATGCCCCAGTGACCTGAACCTATGCCTTCCCTAATCTATGTGAACTCAAAAGTTATGCGGGTTATACTCTACTGGCTTTTCATCAGATAAAATTTCAATACTACAGCTTCATCAAGAGCGAGAAGTAAAATGAAAGGTTATGCATTGTAGAAGTGGGAGTCGACCCTGAACATTGTGTTAATGCCCACGGACATGGTGTGGGACTTATCATGAAAGCTTCTGGCAAGGATATTTAATCATTTGGGTAATTCTTCCGGTATCGTAAATTGGATCCCTTGCAGTTATGGTCCCGACCATATTTCCTCCTTGATCCCATTTACTGGGTAAGTTAAAATTACTTATCCTCTGCAATTTTTTTCCCCTGTCCAACCTCTACTCCGATTTACCTTCTGGCATTACACCTAGTACTTGATACTGGGAAGCTTTATACCCCATCACATCGTTCCTAGCCTGATCCGCTATATGTTTGTCATGTCAACTTTTTAACTGTGCTACCTAGTCCTTATGCCCGGAGCAACTTCCGACGATGAGCTAAGCTTACGTCAATCTTCCTCATCTTATCATTTCACCTCGAACAACAATCTTGACTTTGAGATTGTGTCGAATCCGTGGTTCTCATAGCCCTTCACTTCTTCCTTCCTTTTCTGCTCGGTGACATCTTCATGAAATCTCTCGACAAATGTGTCGTGATCATCATCAACATTCTGAGCTTTTCCAGGAAATCAATCGAATTCATGGTGAGAAATACAATCCCCCCCCTCGATGATTTATGTTATCATCATAACATTCTTGCCTTCGCCAACACAAACTTGTTCATATAATTTCGGAAATACATCCTTTTGGAATGTCGATGGATTGTGGCTGAGCCCGTCGGCCACACCCTCATCTTTTCCCTGCTAAAATTGTATGACTTATTTTCTAAGTTGTTTCCGATGGATCCTTGGTGTATCCAAAGTCCGACCTTGCTTGAAGACCATGTCAATGCTATCTTGAAGCTTGTTTGTGGTACTTCGATTTTCAACGAGCCCAATGCTAAATGTTTCCTGCTCAATTACCCAAACACCAATTTATGGGTAACGTCATAAAATTCCTCTCCCCTTACCTAAGTGGTTTTCTACCTTCTATCCGGTATTGGATATCATACTCTACTTGTTCTTGGGAAGGATATACCCCTGAAATATGTGTTTAAGCACATTTTCCTTTCCATTGTTCTGCTTAATCTGATAATCACATTTTCCTTTCCATTGTTCCGTTTAACATTCTTGAGGTTTATATGATCTAAGAAGTAATACGTCACTGCTTTTATAAACACCTCGATGTACTAATTGGTCAGAATACGCCTGTTACTATTGATGGTGGCATTCCGGTAGCCACCGATGGACGAGAACTTTGCCTATTGGTCCGCCTCGTTCAATGAGCAGGAAAATGGTTCTCTTCGTCCCTCGCCCTTGGTACCAACGTTGTTGCTGACATAACTGACAGGCTACCCTCTGACAAGCCTTGCTATCATAATCGTGCAAGATGTCAGCACTCTTCTTACTTTTAACCCACATGGTGGGCCCATAACCCACAGTTCCACAGGATCGAAACCTGGCTCTCCTGTACCCCCTGTTTCGAAGGTTATTCCTCCCGCTTGGCTTCGTATCATGTCATGAGCCACCTTCCGAGAGATGATCTATTCCTGATGCTCTGAACCCCTTTCTCACACTCTGTTCAGGTATCGATCGTTTGTCCATTCGCTTGAAACTTCCTATTGTACCTTCATATTTTGCTCTCGATATTTTATTAAGTTTCAACTCGAGGGATACTTCTGCCACATTCCCTGATTTGTTCATCAGATAATTAACCCTATAAGGGTCAGTTCTCCTGAAGTTACTCTTTACTTCCCCACTTAAATCTCGGGACAAGATTTCTTGTAGTGGAGGAGATTTGTAACACCCCCGGTGTCATGCTATAGTAATCCCCCGTTGATGGTGCCATGTCATCACACTACTGTTGCTAATCTTCACTTGATCCAAATCACAATTCAAATTCAAATCCAATCTAAAGTCAAAAATCCATATTTGTCTGACATGAAAACTAAAATGTTCATCATGTGGCAAATAATCATTTGTTAATATTGGTGGTGAACCAACTTTTTGCAAGGTGTTTAAATGGCCTAAACCAATTAAAGCAGTGGCTAAAACAATAGATTAAATGGCTTTTTTAATTTATAAAAATTTCAAACTATTTCAAAAGCCTCACAACCTTGTTATGGCAGTGCTAACTATTGCAATGTAATTATGTGGCCAAGTCCCACATTTTACAAAATCCTTTTGGCACCCCAAATATTACCATGCTTTTTCTGTAAAAATAAAAGAGCAAAAGTAAAAAAAGAAAAGGAAAAACACCCCCCTGACCCCCCGTGGGCCTTAGTCATCTGGGCGGCCCAACCCAGCGGCCCACCTTCCCCGGTAGCCTCCCTCCGCTCTGTTCACCCGACCCAGCGACCGCGCTCGTCGGTCGCCACCGAACCCTGTCGCCGTCCCCGCCGGGGAAGGGATAAGGGCGACGTCCCCTCAACCCCGCGGGCTCCCCGCACCCACTCACTCTCCCGCGACGCCACCCTCTCCCCTCTCTCCCTCTGGCCTCGCCCCCTTCTCTAGATTTGCCTCGCCCCGACGCACTGTCATCGCCGCATTGCTGCGCCACTACGGCCACCATGCCCTCCTCGCCACCCCGATGTTCCCGCGAGCGCCATGACCATCTTCTGCTTCATCTGCACCGACGACCTCAAGGCGGGAGCCACCCCAGCGCCGGATCCCCTTCGTCTTCCTCCTCGACGGCCACCGTGCGACCTCACTGTCGATTTCGGATGCTCCGCGCCTCCCCGAGCACACTGCCACTTCAATACGGCTCCCGGTGAGCCACCACGTCTCTTCCCTCGCTCCCCCACACGGATCCATCACCGTAGTCGCCGTTGCCATCGCCGCCCGAAGCCCACTCCGCAACGGAGCTCGTCACCGTCGTCCTCGTCGACGTCTTGCTCACCCGACCTCGCAACCGTGCTTTGGGCCTCGCCAGGACACCGTAGAGCCTCCCCAGTAGTCCTGCCGTGCCCTCTAGCTGCAGTTCGCGCAAGGGCCAAACTCCGGCGTCTGCTCCGCCGCTCACCGCGGTAGCTTCCCGCTGTTTACAGCTGCACTGCTCCCGTAGATGGTTGCAGCGTTGAACGCTCGTTCGAATGAGCCTAAGCACGCCCCGAACGGAGCGCCGTAGCGTTTTTCCGGCCAAGTCCGGCGAGCTTCGCCGTGTTTTTGGTCGCCGGAGTTGTCTCCGGCGACGCGTCCGACGTGGCGCCAGCGTGGCCGTGGGCCCCACGCGTTGGGCCGCTGACCGCTGGGCGCCACGGGCCTAGTTGACCAAGTCAACTGCCCACGTGGCAGCTGACATGTGGGTCCCGCGAGTAAAACGTTTTCTTAAAATAAATAAAATGATTAATTAAAACGTTAGTTAAATTGTACTAACTAGTCACTTACTACTGGGGCCCACGCCCCCTAACTAACCCTGTTAGTTTAGTTAAGCCTCTGTTAGATAGAGAGGCTGACAGGTGGGTCCCACCTGTCAGTTTGACTGGTCAGCAGTGCTGACGCAGTGCTGACGTCACCGCTGACGCAATAAACCTTTTCTTCTTTTAAAGTAATTCAGAAATTGGTTTAAACTTCGAAAATCCGTAACTTTTAAACCGTAGCTCGGACGAAAATGTTTTCTATATGAAAGTTTCTCAGAAAAATCCAACGAATCCGAATACGCTGCCTGTTCATCTGTCCCATGCCCCTAGCATGCTGAACTTGGAAATTTCCCCTCTTTTCCTTTGTCCGGAATCCGCCTAACGCCGGGAATCCATCCTCGGATGTTTATCCCCTCCGTCTGCAATGTGTAGTACTACGCTAGGGCAACCCTGGCTCTGCCCGTCGTCATGTTATGCCTTGTGATGCATTGATTGCTCTGTATTTACTGTTTCTTCCCCCTCTTCTCTCCGGTAGACCCCGAGACTATTGATGCCGCTGTGATCAACTACATCACCGACGACCCCTCCTTCTTGTCTGAGCAACCAGGCAAGCAAACCCCCCTTGAGCATTCCGATGTTGCCCATTTCTTTCCTCTCATGCTTGCATTAGAACTGCTACTGCTTTCTGTATGATCCTACTCTGATGCATAGCCTGTTGTTGTTACCTGCTTATCCTAAACTGATTAGTATAGGTTGGTTAGTGATCCATCAGTGACCCCCACCTTGTCCCAGTTGCCTCGCTTTATGTTCGATGACTCGATCAACATGATCGATGTCCAGGCCCCGGCACCGCACATCACCCCCTAGTTGTACGACACTACAGAGTTACTATCGAGTGCCGAGGGTCAACCTCATACATCACTCCTGATGAGATCTATGTAGTGTAGCTATACGGTCGACGTCATCGAGGGTGATTTCCTCCTTAACCACTTCCGTTACCGCTCTGTCGTGCAACCCCTCAAGTGTGAACCTCGAGGGTGGATCCTCTTACGCTCACCTTGATGATAACATCGAGTGGGATTCACCGGGGGTGATTCCTCGGGTTTTCCCCTTGGTGTTAGACACACTGTTACTATGGTTACTATGACTTTACACTGAGCCATGTTACTAAAGACGGGTCGACCCTGAGGGGTACCCGCGCGAGCTTAATTACGAGTGATGTGGAATCGGGTTGAGCTGGAAGGTGCCCGCGAGATACCTACAAAGCGTGGCCGGGCATTCTTAGCCCTTGTCGCAAGTACTCGAGACGGGGCGACGGGGTCACATCGATCGTGAGTCTCTGCTCGTTACCACGCGTTCCTAATCCACTACGATTTGGATATTTGATCTGAGGGGCCTCTGGCCTGATAGCACTAACCATCACGTGGGCATATTATGGGCGTTCTGCACCGTATACATCAGCCGAAGCTTAATAGACGTCAGCGACTGAGCGGCGCGCGCCGGGTTGGACTGGAAAGCACCTACCTTGTTGAAGGAGGTAGCTAGGTCTGCTCACCGGCCGCGCATGCAACATGCAGGAGTTCCCGGGGAGATGGCCCGGCCCATGACCCCTGGGGCCATAGGTTTAGTCCGGCGTGCTGGCCTCTCTATTAAGCCTAGGTCGGGTTGCAGCGTATTGTTTGGCCGAGGCCGGGCATGACCCAGGAAAGTGTGTCCGGCCGGAGTTAATCGAGCGTGGTGGGTAAGTTGGTGCACCCCTGCAGGGAAGAAAACATCTATCGATAGCCTGTCCTACGGTAACGGACACTTGGAGTTGTATCCCGATCGATACAACTAGAACTGGATACTTGTGATGAGAACTGGATGGTGATGAGAATTGGATTGTGATGACACTTGGACAGTATGTCTCTGGGATTGCTTTCTCGCAGGGAGTCGAGAAAGGATCTCTGGCCGAGGTTGATAACACTTCTACTACTTTACTTTATGCTACTCTACTCCTTACTGTTGCTGCAAGATGGTGGTTTCCAGAAGATGCTAGTCTTTGATAGGCTAGGCTTTCCCCTTCCCTTCTGGCATTCTGCAGTTTAGTCCACAGATACAACCCATTCCTTTGATACAGATGCATACTTAGTTCAGATCTGATGTAAGTCTTGCGAGTACTTTGGATGAGTACTCACGGTTGCCTTGCTACTTCTTATCCCCCATACCCGATTGTTGCGACTAGATGATGGAGCCCAGGAGTCAGACGACGCCACTGATAACTACTACTACCCGGAGGATGCCTACTACTATGTGACGGCCGCTGACGACTTGGAGTAGTTAGGAGGCTCCCAGGCAGGAGGCCTTGCCTTTTCGATCATTGTTGCTTTTGTGCTAGCCTTTTTAAGGCAATCTTGTTTAACTCATGTCTGTAATCAGATATTGTTGCTTCCACTGACTCTTGTGGTTTCGAGCTTATGTATTCGAGCCCTCGAGGCCCCTGGCTTGTAACATAAAGCTTGTATTATTTTAATTTGTGTCTAGAGTTGTGTTGTGATATCTTCCCATGAGTCCTTGATATTGATCGTACACATTTGCATGTATGATTAGTGTACGATTGAATCGAGGGCGTCACAGCCACCATGGCGTCATCACAGCTCAGTTGATAGAACTGCATGTCTATCAGCTCCACAAATATGTTCGGATCTTCTTCAAGTCCAGGACCGAGGGCCCGGTCAAGGTCCTCTAGTTGTGGAGATGGGTTGTTGACCTCCCTTACAGCTTTTCATAGTTCCTGTCATAAAATGGCAAGGTAAGTACCTACGACAAAAAATGCGGGAAGAATGGGAGTAAGGAGATATGACTCACCCAGCTTGGAGGGTTGTACATGGAGAATCCATCCCGTGGCTTGATGCGGATGAACTCATCTTCCTCTCCCTTGAATAACTCGGACAGAATTTTTGCTAAAGCAGCAGCGGAGTCCGGTCCCTTACGCCCGCAACGGGTGGTGAGGGAGTCCTGGATTAGGGGCTCTCCGGACAGCCAGACTATATCCTTTGGCCAGACTGTTGGACTATGAAGATACAAGATTGAAGACTTCGTCTCGTGAACGGATGGGACTCTACTTGGCGTGGAAGGCAAGCTAGGCAATACGAATATGGATATATCCTCCTTTGTAACCGACCTTGTGTAACCCTAACCCTCTCCGGTGTCTATATAAACCGAAGGGTTTTAGTCTGTAGGACAACAATCACAACATAAAATCATACCATAGGCTAGCTTCTAGGGTTTAGCCTCTGTGATCTCGTGGTAGATCTACTCTTGTACTACCCATATCATCAATATTAATCAAGCAGGACGTAGGGTTTTACCTCCATCAAGAGGGCCCGAACCTGGGTAAAACATCGTGTCCCCTGCCTCCTGTTACCATCCAGCCTAGACGCAAGTTCGGGACCCCCTACCCGAGATCCGCCGGTTTTGACACCGACAGTGGTGCTTTCATTGAGAGTTCCTCTATGTCATCACTGTTAGGCCTGATGGCTCCTACTATCATCAATAGCGATGCGGTCCAGGGTGATACTTTTCTCCCCGAACAGATCTTCGTATTATCATCGATAACAACGCCACCCACAAGCCAATACGCGATCCACGCGAGGGCTCGCACCAAAAGGACAGCGCAACCAGATCCATCTATGGACCACGCAAGCGCGCCCCAGCATACGATGTAACACAACAAACATCCGAACAACACGGTACACCCAGATACAGGGGTGCCGCACACCCCCTATGTTTCACCGATGAGGTGTTGGACCATGAATTTCCAGAGCGATTCAAACCCGTAAACATAGAGGCATACGACGGAACAACAGACCCTGGGGTCTGGATTGAGGACTATATCCTCCATGTCCATATGGCTCGAGGAGATGATCTCCACGCCATCAAGTACTTACCCCTCAAGCTCAAAGGGCCAGCTCGTCACTGGCTTACAAGCCTCCCCGAAAACTCCATTGGAAGCTGGGAAGAGCTCGAAGACGCTTTTCGGACAAATTTTCAAGGGACTTATGTCCGACCTCCGGACGCGGATGATTTGAGTCATATAACTCAATAGCCCGGAGAGTCAGCCCGAAAGCTTTGGAACAGGTTTCTTACTAAAAAGAACCAAATTGTCGACTGTCCGGACGCCGAAGCCTTGGCAGCTTTTAAGCATAGCGTCCGTGACGAATAGCTTGCCAGACACCTTGGCCAAGAAAAGTCAAGAACAATGGCAGCATTAACAAGCCTCATGACCCGCTTTTGCACGGGTGAGGACAGCTGGCTAGCCAGATGCAGCACCAGCGACCCCAGTACATCTGAAGTTAGATATGGAAACGGGAAATCATGGTGCAACAGCAATAACAAACGCCGGAATAAAGAAGACATCACGAAGAGCACGGCAGTAAACACTGGATTCAAAAGCCCTCGGCCAGGTCAACAAAAGCCGCCCTCTAAAGGCGCCAGAGACGAACTATCCAACCTAAACAAAATTCTGGACCAAATATGTCAGATCCATAGCACCACTGGTAAACCAGCTAATCATACCCACAGAGAATGTTGGGTCTTCAAGCAGTCCGGCAAGCTCAACGCCGTACACAAGGGGGAAAATACACCAAGCGAAGACGAGGATGAGCCTCTCAAGCAAGACATTGGGGAGCAAAAGAAATTTCCACCAGAAGTCAAAACGGTAAATGTGTTACACGTGATCAAGGGGAGAAACAAAATGGCACTCCCGGAAAAATATGCCCAAAAGCATACCACCGTGGAGTCCTACCACTGGTCGTCTCAACCGATCACTTTCGACCATCGTGATTACTCAACAAGTATCTGGCGTGCAGGATGGGCTGCCCTGGTATTAGACTCAATAATTGACGGATACCACTTCACACGAGTCCTGATGGATGGTGGCAGCAGTCTCATCCTGATATACCAGGATACAATCCGCGAAATGGGGATAGACCCGACGAAAATTTTCCATAGCAATACCACCTTTAAAGGAGTAACGCCAGGCCCAGGGGCTCATTGCAGAGGCTCCCTGCTACTGAAGGTTATATTCGGCTTCCCCGATAACTTCCGTAGCGAACATTTAACCTTCCACATCGCTCCGTTCCAAAGTGGCTATCAAGCACTACTTGGACGCGAAGCTTTTGCTTGCTTTAATGCAATACCACATTACGCTTCCCTAACGCTCAAGATGCCCGGACCACGCGGCATCATTACAGTGAAAGGAAGTATTAAGCGATCTTTGCGCACCGAAGAGAATGCGACTGCCTTGGCAGCCGCACACTAAAAACGGCCTCACCAACTAAAGACTTTGATAGGTCGTCAAGACCACGGACGCAGTTAGACGAGTCCGGCGCTGCTATATGTAATTTGTACCGGATTGATGGCCACACCCCTATTACAAATACAAGGGGCTTAACGCGCGCAGACAAGTGGCAATTTCTACTCATTTTTAGTTCTACATGATTTCTTTAAAAACTATCTTTTTGGATGACAACTTTTTCACCAAAGTTCCTCTCTTTTACAGATGATCATCGTGCTACACCCATCCAGGATATGGTACAACGGAGACACAGGCGCAGACGTGCAGCAGGGACCCGTTCCAAGGATTCTTTTTAGATTAAGACCCTGCGTAAACCTTTTTTACTTCTCTTGTTGATACACATCCCTCGAATTCTTAGTACAATTGAGAAGGATGCTGACGTCTTGGCATGTGGCCACGTCAGTATAATGCACGTACCTAGACACAAGGGGCTTCTTACAAAGGGCACTGTTTAGGGTCGATTTATACCATAAAGACCGAATACCTCAGGGAGTGTTCGGCGTCGCGAGTTTGGCCTTATATGGATCAGCTCCGAATCATTAACTTTGGTCAAATGTTGGGTTTGCCCGGCTCCTGTGTTTTGGTGCCTTACGTTCCGCTTTATCGGCTAAGGCAGCACCAGGAGAACTAGTGCGATTGTGCCCTGGTTCATCCGGACGAGCACCTCAGTAGAGAAAGCCGAAAACTGACTGTCATGATATAGCGTGAGACTGGTCAACCACTCGATGACCTATCGGAATGTTAGAATTCCTCCGCCTTAACGAAGGGCCGTTTTCCGGCCAGGCATATACGCACCCTGAGATCAGGAGAGTGCGGAGCCACCAGGGGCTATCTAGTAGCCCCACTGTCAAACTCCTATGGCTAAGTGAATGTGTTAAAGCATTATAGTCCGGTTGCCTCGTTCGCTGCGCTATCACCTCCTTAATAGGACCAAGACGTTGGGTTAAGTGTGAACACACGTTTTTTGCGAGCACCTCCGCATTATATGCGTGGGGGTTGAAGCCGACGACTGCAATCTTTCATGTTATATACATATATACACAAACGGCCGCACAGGAGGCATCACATTGCTTTCCGGCAAAAGTATAAATACAGCCTTACTATATTTCATAAAAACATTGTGTTTACAATGGGAATACATGTCATTCAAACATAATATTCTTTGAGCACTGGGACTCTATCAAACAAGCACCCTCAAGAACCTCTCCAAAATAGTGCTCGGCAGCTACTCGGCCTATGGCCGAACTTTGCGCCGGAACAGTGGTAGCATCCATCTCCGCCCAGTATGCCTTGACACGGGCAAAGTCCATCCGCGAGCCTTCTATGCACGCCGACCTCTTCATCGCGTTGATGCGCGGGACCGCACCAAGGAACTGCTGCACTAAGCTGAAATAGTTGTTCGGCTTTGGCTTCTCCAGCCACAAATGATCTACAACAGACCTCATGGCGAGTCCGGACAACCTATTAAGTTCGGCCCATTCGGCTAGCTGATCAGTCAAGGGAAGCAGACGCTCTGGAACGTTGAATTGCGACCAGAATAGCTTGTCCACTTCACGATCTGATTAATCTTGGAAGTATTCGACCGCATCGATAGCGCTCGCCGCCAAGTCCATATATGCGTCTGCCGAAATCCACAGCCGATCTAGAGGTGCATACCGTGGATCTCCGAACTTCCTCTGCGGCAGAAAGGGCTTCCCAGCCGCAATATCCCCGGCTTCACGCAGCTCCTCCTTCTTCGCCCTCATAGCAGAGCGACTGTCTTTGGTCACCATAGTGGCCTTCTCAAGGTCCGCTGCCTTCACTCGGTTCTCTTCTTCAAGGAACTGGCAACGGTCGGCGGTGCCTTTTAATTCTACGGCCATGTTGGCCATCTTTTCTTTGCTTTCGCAATGAGCAGCCTTCTCGGCTCTTAACTCTTCGGCCGCCTTCAAAGAAGCTACATTACTAACCCTCGCTTGTTCCTTGGCTCGGGCGAGTTCCGCCTGAAGGGTCTCCACGGTGGCAGCTCCGTCTGCAGTCACAACATATTAAAGATACTGGCATCATGCTGCTCTTATTGTGTGACATTCACTAGAAAACATTACTTACCATGTGATTCGTCAAGCCGCTTATTAGCAAGCTCGATGTCGGCGTCTACCGCATCCAGTTGCCGTTTTAATTCGGCAAACTCACTAGTCCGGCTAGCCACTGGAGCTTCCACCACCTGCACATAAAGGCAGTCTGGTTATTGCCTGGGACTATGATCCTCTGTTCGCCGCCATTCTTGACAACAACCAGAGTCTCAAGGGCTACTATCTACACAGGGCACACCTAACATGTGCGGTACTATCACATATTATTTCACGTACCTTAAAGCTTGTCAGTAGACTCATAAAGGCTTCATGTAATCCACTTTAGGCGGACGAAATTCTCTCCATCACAGTATCCATCAGTGTACGGTGCTCTTCTGAGATGGCCGCTCGCCCTAACAGCTCCCTCAGAACGTCCGACCGCATACCAGACGGTGTTGGACTCTTTTGTTTGGTCTCTTCGGGAGGCGGACGCTGAGGACTTCGGGAGCCTATAGGATTATCGTCTGGCCTCACCGGATCCGGAGAGGCCCTCCGTGACGACACTTTGGGGTCGCCCGCTTCTTGAGCGGAGAAGTCCAGGGGAGGCGTTTCGCTCTCCATCATCTTCGGAAGAAGATCCCTCGAAGACGAGCTCAGCTGAGAAGGGCTAAAACCCGAACTGCAAGATATATGCGGCGGTTATTTTCTCAGAAGAAAGATAGTATACCTTCACTATTAAAGTATTTTTTTGGATCACTTACGACTTGTTGGAGGGCTGATCCCCCCATGGACTTTGTGCGGCAAGAGCACCCCCCGAGGCAGGACCCTCTATTAGAGACTTCTTTTCTCGTTTGGAGGCCTCGGCTTCCGGATCCTCGGAAGCAGTCCTCTTCCTCCCCCGGTTATCCTCCTTTAAGGAGACGCTCATTCCCTCGGTTGGAACTGGCAGTGATGGGGGCCCGCTTCCTCCCACATTATTCCCCCATGTATCTTCCTTCGAGGGCTCCGTGCAAGGTGCAAGCTCGAGCATCTTTTGTAATACCAGATTTTCAAAACCCTCAGGGGGGGGGGGGGGCGAACACCGAATCATCTTCGCCTTTGTTAGCCAGTCCTGGTCAAAGAGCGATCTCTCAGAAATAACTTCGTGATGAATAAAGGACAATGTGTTCGGCTAGAGGATTTCTTACTTGTTCGGCGGCGCGGTTACTGCTCAGGCGCACGTCCTCAATAGCATCCGGACACTCTATTTGAGGTCCAAAGAATGACTTGTACATCTCCTCATGCGTCAGGCCAAGGAAACTTTGAATGGCACGTGGTCCTTCTGGGTTGAACTCCCACAAGCGAAGGGGTCGGCGTTTGCAAGGCTGGACTTGACGAACCAGCATAACTTGTATTACCACGACCAAATTAAAATCTCCCTCGAAGAGATCTCGAATGCGGCTTTCCAGTATAGGCACATCCTTGGCGGGACCCCAGCTCAGACCTCTGCTAATCCATGACATTAGTCATGGTGGGGGGCCCAAGCAGAAAGCGGGGGAAGCCGCCCACTTGGCACTTCTGGGAGCTGTGACGTAAAACCACTCCCGTTGCCATAATTCGGACACCTCTGGAAAGGAATCTTTCGGCCATGGAGCTCCTGCCATCTTTCCTATTGATGCACCTCCGCACGCTGCATGTTGCCCCTCGATCATCTTCGGCTTCACTTCAAAGGCCTTGAGCCACATGCCCAAGTGAGGGGTAATGCGGAGGAATGCCTCACACACGACAATAAATGTCGAGATGTGGAGAAAGGAGTCCGGAGCTAGATCGTGGAAATCTAGCCCGTAATAGAACATCAAACCCCTGACGAAGGGATCCATAGTGAGGCCTAGGTGTAACACCTCGGATGCAACTTTCCCAATTTGTACTCCAACTCTTGCCGTTTCCGGCGTTAAGTTATTTTATTTTCTCGGGTTCGGGTTTTTGTCTCCGTGTGTTGTTGTCATTGTCATGCATCTCATATCATCTCATCATGTGCATTGCATTTGCATACATGTTCATCTCATGCATTCGAGCATTTTCCCTGTTGTCTGTTTTGCATTCCGGCGCTTCGTTCTCCTCCGGTGGTCATTTCTAGCTTTCTTTCGTGTGTGGGGATTAAACATTTCCAGATTGGACTGAGACTTGCTAAGCGGCCTTGGTTTACTACCGGTAGACCGCCTGTCAAGTTTTGTATCATTTGGACTTTGTTTGATACTCCAACGGTTAACCGAGGGACCGAAAAGGCCTCATGTGTGTTGCAGCCCAACGCCCCTCCAATTTGTCCCAAAACCCACCTAAGCCTTCTCCATCATCGAGAGCGTTCGATCACGATCGCGTGGCCGAAAACCGCACCTCATTTGGACTCTCCTAGCTCCCTCTATGCCTATTTGAAGTCCCCTCCGAATCCAGATCTTCCTCTCCCCCGAAAACCCTAAATTTGCCTCCGCGCCGGCCGGACACGTCCGCCCCGACCGGACGCGTCCGCGCCGGCCGGACACGTCCGCCCCGACCGGACGCGTCCGCGCAGCTCCACCGCCGCCACGTGTCGCCGTCCTACTCGCCCGCGCCCCGCGCCCACATCGCCGGCCCGGAGAGCCCAGACGGGGCCCTCCCGGCCCGGGTCGCCACCCGCCGCCGCCCGGGGCTCCCTCTGCCCGCGCGCCGCCTGGGAGCCTCGCCGCCGCCGCCGCGCGACATCGCTGCCGCCACCATGCGCCATCGCCGGCGCCGGCGCTGCGGCTCCGCCGCCCCGCCGACGCCGCCCTCCACCGCCGCCTCGCCATCCTCTCCCTCCTCCGGCCACCTCGCCTCGGCTCCGGCCTCCTCCACGCCCAAGTCCGGCGAGCCGCGAAGAACTCTGGCGAAGAGTCCGGCCGTCCTCGGGATCCGTGCCCCCGATCAAGATCTGAAAATATCTCCCCGCGGTTGACTTTTCCCCTCCTAACCCCTAGCTCATGTGCCCTTCTTCATCATGCTATAACTTTGCATCCGTAGCTCCGATTCATGCATATAGCATATCAAAATGTTCACCTCAGAGAGTACATCATTTCATTCCATTGCATCATTTTCATTTGAGTTCATCTTGATGCCCAAAATGCTGTTAGAAGAGAGCTACTTGAGTTAATTGTCAGATCTGCTACTCCATTTAGCTTTTTGTCATTTTTGCCATGATTAATGTGTGCATGATATGCCCTGATGCTCTACATATGTTTTGTTAAGGGTTTTGTCATCTTTCCATAGGTGCAACCCATGTATTTTTGTGATGTGTGTGGTGACTAGCACAAGCTTGCAAAGTGGTGCACTTAGTAATTCTGTTTTCAGGGACTTAGTAATTCCACTAAGTCCTTGATCTGTTTATCTCATGATGCCATATGTTCATGTTGTTTCCTAGTGATCCGTGCCTCTTTTGAGGATGATCAGTAAGGATGTTTTGTTAATCTTGTAGTGATATATCCCTCCATGTCTTTGTTTGCAATTATGGAGCACCCTAGCTTGAGTCAATCGAGCTCTATTGTTGCTACTTTGTGAATCTAGGCAGATTGTCAACTTGTTTGCAATTTTGCCGATGATGCTGTAGTTGATCCGTGCATGCTATGCTATTGTTCTTGCCATGTCTAGCTTGCATTTTGCGTGTTCTTGATAGATGTATACTGATCTTGTCATGACTTGCACCGTAATGAGTGCATCGAGCTCGTAAACATGCCTACTTGAGTTATGTTTCAGCATGTGCCAGTTTTCACTAAGTCTGAAAACTGATTATGTTTTTGCGATGTTCACGTGCTTGTTAGTATATTTTCTGATCCCTTTTGGCTCAAGGTCACTAAGGGACTGTTGTTAATCTATTTGAGTAGCTCCATGCCATGTTTTACTTTGCCATGTTCAGGTCCCGTAGCATGTAGTTTTGTTGCTCCGAAGAGTGCTACCTGATCTGAAATTCCAGACAAGTGTTAATTTCACAAAGTCTGAGATCTGTTTGTCAGATGCATTTTTGCCATGCTTGTTTGAACCTGTTAATGGATGAATTGGCCGTAGCTCAGTGCTAGACTTTTGTTAAGCATATTGTATGAATCCCTGCCATGTATTTTGTTGTCATGTTTGAGTGCTCTAGCATGTTCATCTCGTTGCATTTAGATGGCTACTTGCTGTAAATCGCAGACCGGTGCCATTTTTGAATCGCTCGGCATTTCCAAACCGTAACTCCGATCCCGACGTTCTTTATGTCGTTTTCAAGTGATTTCATCTCATATTCCCAGTGGCACACTTGGATCTCCAAGTTGAGGCCAGGTTCTTGCATTTCCTGTCATATCTTGCATTTTGCATCCCGCATCGCATCCCGCATAGCATATCAGCATTGCATCGTCTTGTTTGATCCTTGCACGTGGTTGATTGTGTCCTTGTTGCTTGTTTGTCTTGTTTGGGTAGAGCCGGGAGACGAGTTCTCTAACGAGGAGCCCGTTGAGTTTGCTTTCGAGGATCCAGTCAACTCTGACAACTGTGCAGGCAAGGTGATCATACCCTCGAAATCACTACTATCTTTGCTATGCTAGATTGCTCGCTATTTTGCTATGCCAATGCTACGATGCCTACCACTTGCTTTCAAGCCTCCCAAATTGCCATGTCAAACCTCTAACCCACCATGTCCTAGCAAACCGTTGATTGGCTATGTTACCGCTTTGCTCAGCCCCTCTTATAGCGTTGCTAGTTGCAGGTGAAGATTGGAGGCCGTTCCTTGTTGGAACAATTATTTACTTGTTGGGATATCATTATATTGCTATGTTATCTTAATGCATATATATACTTGGTAAAGGGTGGAAGGCTCGGCCTCTCGCCTAGTGTTTTGTTCCACTCTTGCCGCCCTATTTCCGTCATATCGGTGTTATGTTCCCGGATTTTGCGTTCCTTACGCGGCTGGGTTATAATGGGAACCCCTTGATAGTTCGCCTTGATTAAAGCTTTTCCAGCAATGCCCAACCTTGGTTTTACCATTTGCCACCTAGCCTTTTCTTTCCCTTGGGTTCTACAGACTCAAGGGTCATCTTTATTTTAACCCCCCCCCCCCGGGGGGCCAGTGCTCCTCTGAGTGTTGGTCCAAACTGTCAGCCGCCGGCGGCTACCAGGGGCAACTCTGGGCTGGCCTACCGGAAGTTTAGACAATCTGAGTGTGCCCTGAGAAAGAGATATGTCCAGCTCCTATCGGGATTTGTCGGCACATTCGGGCAGTGTTGCTGGTCTTGTTTTAACCTGTCGAAATGTCTTGAAGAACCAAGATACCGAGTCTGATCGGAATGTCTTGGGAGGAGGTCTATTCCTTCGTTGACCGTGAGAGCTTGTCATGGGCTAAGTTGGGACTCCCCTGCAGGGATTTGAACTTTCGAAAGCCGTGCCCGCGGTTATGGGTAGATGGGAATTTGTTAATGTCCGGTTGTAGATAACTTGAACCTTAACTTAACTAAAATGAATCAACTGAGTGTGTTACCGTGATGGCCTCTTCTCGGCGGAGTCCGGGAAGTGGACACGGTGTTGGAGTAATGTTTGCGTAGGTTGTTCTCTAGTTTCTCGCTCGCGCTTTGCCTCCTCTTCTCGCTCTCTTTTGCGAATAAGTTAGCCACCATATTTGCTAGTCACTTGCTGCAGCTCCACATATACTTTTACCTTGCCTTACCTATAATCTTAAATAGTCTTGATCGCGAGGGTGCGAGATTGCTGAGTCCCTATGGCTCACAGATTACTATTACACCAGATGCAGGGCCTGATGATTCCACTCCAGGAGATGCGCTTGAGCTCAAGTGGGAGTTCGACGAGGACTCTCAACTATACTATGTTTCTTTTCCTGATGATCAGTAGTGGTGCCCAGTTGGGGTGATCGGGACCGTGTCGCATGTTGGGTTATCTTTTATTTTGGCGCCGTAGTCGGGCCATGAGTGTTTGGATGATGTAATGTTATTTATGTACTTGATTGACGTGGCGAGTGTAAGCCAACTATGTTATCTCCCCTTTTATTATCATATTACATGGGATGTTGTGAAGATTGCCTAACTTGCGACATATGCCTTCAATGTGATTAAGCCTCTAAGTCGTGCCTCGACACGTGGGAGATATAGTCGCATCGAGGGTGTTACAAGTTGGTAATCAGAGCCTTCCCCGACCTTAGGAGCCCCATTGCTTGATCATTTTTAGCAGCCGAGTTGTGTCTAGAAAAATGTTTTGTGTCATTTAGGAATTATATATCGGAGAGTTTAGGAATTCTTTTTACTTCCCAGTCTCCTCATCGCTCTGGTAAGGCATCCTGACGTAGAGTTTTGACTCTTCTCTTCTCAAATTTCACTAAAAAAATTTAGGATCACACGGGTATCTTGGAATCATTCTGATGGTTTTATGATGAGAACATTGTCTTGGTGCCTCCTGTTAGGGGTTTAGTGGAAGTGTCCCGGGGAGTTGAGCTCTGAGGTGTTGTCATCATAATTTTATCGTTGCAATTCTGGAATACCTGAGTTTAGTACGCCGACATCGAAAATCTCTTCTATGCAGTTCGTTGGTGAGATAACCTCGAGACCACCCAGTACTGGGGCGGAAGTTCGGGAGTATCGCCATAACTTGTATAACGGATGCTTTTCGAAGGTTGAGGTAGATGGTTTCCGAAGGTTTCTTGGTTATGTGTTGAAGGATGGATACAGCTGGATGTAGGATTTGCTAGTTTGGGTGAGATATTATGCTTCCCCTGTATCCCCAACACCTGATTGCATAACCGGAAAGGTTCGGGAGTTTCATAGGTGGGAATTCTTGTAGCTCTAGTTCTTCTTCCACGGATATTGGTTTGAGATCGGGATTTCTTACCGATTATTCGTTCTTGATCCGTACCTTGTTGATTTATTTCTCTACCTTAATTCTAAGTGGCTTCTCAATTTATGGATATGTGACCATTTCAAGAGGAATGCATTCGTTCATTTTGTTCGGATGTGAAGACTATATGTTGCAATTTTCAGTCCGTTGGATTCAGCTTCAATATTTTTCTATCAATGTGCTAATGGATGTCAACCTCTTCAGGATGGCTCCTCGAACGCACACGACTCCGAATCCTGATCCGCCACCACATCCACCTCCTTCGGAGGCATGGCAAGCTGTGATGGCCGCAACCAATGCAAACACACAGTTGATCATGCAAATTCTTCAAGAGCGCAATCAAGGCAACCAAGGGAATCAAGGCAACAATCAGAATCACTTTGCTACACTCAACCAGTTCCTTGTTAACGGGCCAAAGACTTTCATCAATTGTTTTGAGGCAACCAATGCTGACGATTGGCTAGTGGATCTGTGCAAGCATTTCGAGTGCAGTAACGTCAGGCCTGAGGACTTTGTTAAGTTTGCTTCCTTCCAACTCAAAGATCAAGCTACAGAATGGTTCCAGCAATACAAGGACTCCATAGGTGGACTTGTTATCACTTGGGATGATTTCCGTCAAGATTTCCGAGCTCATCATATTCCTCAGAGCGTGGTTGAAAGCAAGCGTGAGGAATTCCGCAACCTGAAGCAAGGCTCTTTGTCTGTCTATGACTACAACAAGTTGTTCTAGAAGCTTGCCCGCTTTGCCAAGCAGGACGTCCCTGATGAGAAGAGCATGATATACCAGTTCAGGCATGGTCTCAGAGAAGAAATTCAGCTAGCTCTTGTTCTCTTTGAGCCCTTGAGGTACGATGAGTTCTACAACATGGCACTGAAGCAAGAGGCTGCTCAGTTGAGGTGTGATGCTTCCAAGAAGCGAGTCAGAGATGTTACTCCTTCTTCCTCTACTCAAGTGGCCAAGCAGCAGAAGTATTGGCTTCCTCCTCCTCTGTTCCGTCAGCCGTATCAGCAGAAGAGCAAAGGTGGCAGTGGTTCTTCCCCCCCCCCCCAACCCTGGCTTTCAAAACAAGACTTCGTCTCAAGCTCCAAGATCGAGTGCTCCGTATCACCGTCCACTTTCAGAGGTCACATGCAACAAGTGCCAACAGAAGGGTCACTATGCCAACAAGTATTTCAACCAGAGGCGTCTTCCTCCTCCTCCTCCTCCTGTGAGATCGGCAAGTACAACTGTGGTCAAGCATAACCCCAAGTACGCCAAGGTCAATATGGTGAATGTAGCTCAGGCAGAGGATTCATTTGATGTCATCATGGGTAACCTTTCTGTTAACGATGTTCCAGCTAAAGTTCTTTTTGACACTGGTGCATCGCATTGTTTTATCTCGAGACCTTTTGCATCTAAGCATGGGTGGTTTTCTCAAGTTATGCATAAGCCATTAGCAGTTGTCTCTCCGGGTAAATGTTTGCTCGCTAACTATGAGGTTCTGGATATTTCTATCTCGATGGGTGATTTCATGTTTCTGGCTTCTCCAATGATCCTTGGTAACTCGGATATTGATCTTATTCTCGGAATGGATTGGCTTTCTAAGCACAATGCTCAGCTTGATTGTGCAGCCAGGCAGATTCAATTGACTCATTCGTCTGAGGATGTAATTGTCTTTGCCGCTCGGGATAATACCATCTGTCTGTTTTCTCTCAATGAGAAGGGTGAATTGGATCCCATCTCGCAAATTCCATTCATTTGCGAATATCAAGATGTCTTTCCAGAAGAGCTTCCAGGAATGCCTCCGCACCGGCCAATTGAATTCGTTATTGATCTTGAGCCTGGCACGGAACCTGTGTGCAAACGTCCTTACAAGCTCGGACCTGAAGAGTTGAAGGAGCTGAAGAAGCAACTCAATATTCAAGAGAAAATGGGTCTCATCTGGCCTAGTTCTTCTCCGTGGGGTTGTGGTGTTCTTTTTGTGAAGAAGAAGGATGGAACGGACCAACTTTGTGTTGATTACCGTCCATTGAACAAGAAGACCATCAAGAACAAATACCCACTTCCCAACATCAGTGAGCTGTTCGAACAACTCAAAGGTGCCCAAGTATTCTCCAAGCTTGATCTCCATATGGGTTATCATCAGATTCGAATTCGTGAGCAAGATATTCCCAAGACGGCTTTCAGGACAAGCTATGGTTCATATGAATACACTGTCATGCCTTTTGGCCTCGTCAACGCTCCTCCGACGTTCTCTCGCATGATGAACTTCATCTTCAATGCCTACACCAATGACTTCATTTTGGCCTATCTCGACGACATTCTGGTTTTCTCCAAGAACAAGGAAGATCATGCCAAGCACTTGCGTTTGGTTCTTGATAAGCTCAGGGAACATCAGTTCTACGCCAAGTTCTCCAAGTGTGAATTTTGGCTCGATGAGGTTCTTTATCTTGGTCATATCATCTCTGCCAAGGGCATTGCCGTGAATCCTGAGAAGGTGTCTACAATTGTGAATTGGGAACCTCCTCAGAACGTGAAGCAACTCCGTAGCTTCCTCGGTCTCGCAAGCTATTGCCAAAGATTTGTTGAAAACTTTTCTAAGATCACGAAGCCTCTCTCAAATCTTCTCCAGAAGCACGTCAAGTACGTTTGGTCTCCGGAGTGTAACATTGCTTTCAACACTTTGAAAGAGAAATTGATCACTTCTCCAGTTCTGACTCCGCCTGATGAATCCAAGCCGTATGAGGTCTTTTGTGATGCCTCTCTCCAAGGTCTTGGCGCAGTATTGATGCAAGAGAAGAAAGTTGTTGGTTATACCTCTCACCAGTTGAAGCCTAATGAGAGAACTACCCCACCCATGATCTCGAGTTGGCGGCAGTTGTGCATGTTCTTTTGACTTGGAGACATCTCTTATTGGGAAGAAAAGTGGACATTTTCACTGATCACAAGAGTCTCAAGTACATCTTCACTCAGCCTAATCTCAACCTCAAGCAAACTCGATGGGTCGAAATGATTCAAGAGTATAATCCGAGTATTGAGTATACTCCAGGCAAGGCCAATGTGATTGCTGATGCATTGAGCAGAAAGGCTTACTGCAACAGTCTTATTCTCAAGCCTTATCAACCCGAGCTTTGTGAAGCTTTCCGCAAACTTAATCTGCAAGTGGTTCCTCAAGTTTTCCTCGCCAACCTTCTAGTCTCTCCTACCTTGGAAGATCAGATTCGCCAAGCCCAGCTTCTTGATGCTATGGTGAAAAAGGTGAAGATTGGGATTGCCAAGAGTCAACCCAAGTACAAGTGCTACCGCCTTGATGACAAGGACACTCTCTTCTTCGAGGATCGTATTGTTGTACCCAAAGGTGACCTCCGTAGAGTGATCTTGAACGAGGCTCACAATTCTCTTCTCTCCATCCACCCTGGGAGCACGAAGATGTATCAGGACCTTAAGCAAGCTTATTGGTGGACTCGAATGAAGCGCGAGATTGCTCAATTCGTGAATGAATGTGATGTCTGCAGAAGAGTGAAGGCAGAACACCAAAGGCCAGCTGGTCTCCTCCAACCTCTTGCCATTCTAGAATGGAAGTTTGACCATATTGAAATGGACTTCGTGACTGGGTTTCCAAAGTCCAAGCGTGGCAATGATGCTATATTCGCTGTCATCGACAAACTCACCAAAGTGGCTCACTTTCTGCCTATCAAAGAGTCGATCACTGCAGCTCAATTGGCGGAACTCTATACCTCTCGAATTGTCTCTCTACACGGTATTCCTCAAGTGATATCTTCAGACCATGGCAGCATCTTTACCTCAAAGTTGTGGGATTCTTTTTAGAAGGCCATGGGCACTAACATCCGGTTCAGCACAGCTTTCCATCTTCAAACTAGCGGTCAAGTCGAGCATGTCAACCAGATTCTTGAAGATATGCTCAGGGCTTGTGTGATATCCTTCGGCATGAAGTGGGAGGATTGTCTTCCTTATGCTGAATTCTCCTACAACAACAGTTTTCAAGCAAGTTCGGGCAAGGCCCCATTCGAAATTCTGTATGGCAGGAAGTGTTGTACCCCTCTCAACTGGTCTGAAACCGGTGAACGTCAGCTTTTGGGTAATGAATTAATCATAGAGGCAGAGGAAATGTGCAAAGTCATTCGTGATAACCTCAAAGCAGCCCAATCCCGCCAGAAGAGCTACTATGATAGTAAGCACCGTGATTTGGCTTTCGAGATCGGAGATCATGTTTACCTCCGCGTCTCTCCTATGAAAGGTACTCGTCGCTTCGGTATCAAAGGGAAGCTTGCCCTCAGATACGTGGGACCTTTCAAGATTGTCAACAAGAGAGGCGACCTCGCCTATCAACTCAAGCTCCCTTCAAACTTTGCAATTGTTCATGACGTGTTCCATGTATCTCAGCTCCGAAAGTGCTTCAAGACTCCTGACCGCACAGTCAACTTCGAGGAAATTGAGCTCCAAGAAGATCTCTCCTATCGTGAGCACCCAGTTGCTATTCTTGAAGAGACTGAACGCAAGACTCGCAACAAGTCAATCAAATTTCTCAAAGTCAAGTGGTCACACCATTCCGACCGTGAAGCTACCTGGGAACGAGAGGATCACCTCCGTTCTGAGTACCCGGCGTTCTTTCAGTCCTAGATCTCGGGACGAGATCCTTTCGTAGTGGTGGAGTGTTGTAACACCCCGGATGCAATTTTCCCAATTTGTACTCCAACTCTTGCCGTTTCCGGCGTTAAGTTATTTTATTTTCTCGGGTTCGGGTTTTTGTCTCCGTGTGTTGTTGTCATTGTCATGCATCTCATATCATGTTATCATGTGCATTGCATTTGCATACGTGTTCGTCTCATGCATTCGAGCATTTTCCCCGTTGTCCGTTTTGCATTCCGGCGCTTCGTTCTCCTCTGGTGGTCATTTCTAGCTTCCTTTCGTGTGTGGGGATTAAACATTTCCGGATTGGACCGAGACTTGCCAAGCGGGCTTGGTTTACTACCGGTAGACCGCCTGTCAAGTTTCGTATCATTTGGACTTCGTTTGATACTCCAACGGTTAACCGAGGGACCGAAAAGGCCTCGTGTGTGTTGCAGCCCAACGCCCCTCCAATTTGGCCCAAAACCCACCTAAGCCTTCTCCATCATTGAGAGCGTTCGATCACGATCGCGTGGCCGAAAACCGCACCTCATTTGGACTCTCCTAGCTCCCTCTAGGCCTATTTAAAGACCCCTCCGAATCCGGATCTTCCTCTCCCCCGCCGGACACGTCCGCCCCGACCGGACGCGTCCGCGCAGCTCCACCGCCGCCACGTGTCGCCTTCCTAATCGCCCGCGCCCCGCGCCCACATCGCCGACCTGGAGAGCCCAGGCGGGGCCCTCCCGGCCCGGGTCGCCACCCGCCGCCTCCCGGGGCTCCCTCTGCCCGCGCGCCGCCTGGGAGCCTCGCCGCCGCCGCGCGCCATCGCCGCCGCCACCACGCGCCATCGCCGGCGCCACCGCATCCATGCATCGTCGCTGCCGCCGCGGCTCCGCCGCCCCGCCAATGCCGCCCTCCACCGCTGCCTCGCCGTCCTCTCCCTCCTCCGGCCACCTCGCCTCGGCTCCGGCCTCCTCCATGCCCAAGTCCGGCGAGCCGCGAAGAACTCCGGCGAAGAGTCCGGCCGTCCTCGGGATCCATGCCCCCGATCAAGATCTGAAAATATCTCCCCGCGGTTGACTTTTTCCCTCCTAACCCCTAGCTCATGTGCCCTTCTTCATCATGCTATAACTTTGCATCCGTAGCTCCGATTCATGCATATAGCATATCAAAATGTTCATCTCAGAGAGTACATCATTTCATTCCATAGCATCATTTTCATTTGAGTTCATCTTGATGCCCGAAATGCTGTTAGAAGAGGGCTACTTGAGTTAATTGTCAGATCTGCTACTCCATTTAGCTTTTTGTCATTTTTGCCATGATTAATGTGTGCATGATATGCCCTGATGCTCTACATATGTTTTGTTAAGGGTTTTGTCATCTTTCCATAGGTGCAACCCATGTATTTTTGTGATGTGTGTGGTGACTAGCACAAGCTTGCAAAGTGGTGCACTTAGGAATTCTGTTTTCAGGGACAGTAATTCCACAAAGTCCTTGATCTGTTTATCTCATGATGCCATATGTTCATGTTGTTTCCTAGTGATCCGTGCCTCTTTTGAGGATGATCAGTAAGGATGTTTTGTTAATCTTGTAGTGCTCTATCCCTCCATGTCTTTGTTTGCAATTATGGAGCACCCAAGCTTGAGTCAATCGAGGTCTATTGTTGCTACTTTGTGAATCTAGGCAGATTGTCAACTTGTTTGCAATTTTGCCGATGATGCTGTAGTTGATCCGTGTATTCTATGCTATTGTTCTTGCCATGTCTAGCTTGCATTTTGTGTGTTCTTGGTAGATGTATGCTGATCTTGTCATGACTTGCACCGCAATGAGTGCATCGAGCTCGTAAACATGCCTACGTGAGTTATGTTTCAGCATGTGCCAGTTTTCACTAAGTCTGAAAACTGATTATGTTTTTGCGATGTTCACATGCTTGTTAGTATATTTTCTGATCCCTTTTAGCTCAAGGTCACTAAGGGACTTTTGTTAAGCTATTTGAGTATCTCCATGCCATATTTTACTTTTCCATGTTCAGGTCCTGTAGCATGTAGTTTTGTTGCTCCGAAGAGTGCTACCTGATCTGAAATTCCAGACAAGTGTTAATTTCACTAAGTCTGAGATCTGTTTGTCATATGCATTTTTGCCATGCTTGTTTGAACCTGTTAATGGATGAATTGGCTGTAGCTCAGTGCTAAACTTTTCTTAAGAATCTTGTATGAATCCCTGCCATGTATTTTGTTGTCATGTTTGAGTGCTGTAGCATGTTCATCTCGTTGCATTTAGATGGCTACTTGCTGTAAATCGTAGACCGGTGCCATTTTTGAATCGCTTGCCATTTCCAAACCGTAACTCCGATCCCGACATTCTTTATGTCGTTTTCAAGCGATTTCATCTCATCTTCCCAGTGGCACACTTGGATTTCCATGTTGAGGCCAGGTTCTTGCATTTCCTGTCATATCTTGCATTTTGCATCCCGCATCGCATCCCGCATAGCATATCATCATTGCATCGTCTTGTTTGATCCTTGCACGTGGTTGATTGTGTCCTTGTTGCTTGTTCTTCTTGTTTGGGTAGATCCGGGAGACGAGTTCGCTAACGAGGAGCCCGTTGAGTTTGCTTTCGAGGATCCAGTCAGCTCTGACAACTGTGCAGGCAAGGTGATCATACCCTCGAAATCACTACTATCTTTGCTATGCTAGATTGCTCGCTCTTTTGCTATGCCAATGCTACGATGCCTACCACTTGCTTTCAAGCCTCCCAAATTGCCATGTCAAACCTCTGACCCACCATGTCCTAGCAAACCGTTGATTGGCTATGTTACCGCTTTGCTCAGCCCCTCTTATAGCGTTGCTAGTTGCAGGTGAAGATTGGAGGCCGTTCCTTGTTGGAACATTTATTTACTTGTTGGGATATCATTATATTGCTATGTTATCTTAATGCATCTATATACTTGGTAAAGGGTGGAAGGCTCAGCCTCTCGCCTAGTGTTTTGTTCCACTCTTGCCGCCCTAGTTTCCGTCATATCGGTGTTATGTTCCCGGATTTTGCGTTCCTTACGCGGTTGGGTTATAATGGGAACCCCTTGATAGTTCACCTTGATTAAAGCTTTTCCAGCAATGCCCAACCTTGGTTTTACCATTTTCCACCTAGCCTTTTCTTTCCCTTGGGTTCTACAGACTCAAGGGTCATCTTTATTTTAACCCCCCCGGGCCAATGCTCCTCTGAGTGTTGGTCCAAACTGTCAGCCGCCGGTGGCTACCAGGGGCAACTCTGGGCTGGCCTACTGGAAGTTTAGACAATCTGAGTGTGCCCTGAGAAAGAGATATGTGCAGCTCCTATCGGGATTTGTCGGCACATTCGGGCGGTGTTGCTGGTCTTGTTTTAACCTATCGAAATGTCTTGAAGAACCGAGATACCGAGTCTGATCGGAATGTCTTGGGAGGAGGTCTATTCCTTCGTTGACCGTGAGAGCTTGTCATGGGCTAAGTTGGGACTCCCCTGCAGGGATTTGAACTTTCGAAAGCCGTGCCCACGGTTATGGGCAGATGGGAATTTGTTAATCTCCGGTTGTAGATAACTTGAACCTTAACTTAACTAAAATGAATCAACTGAGTGTATTACCGTGATGGCCTCTTCTCGGCGGAGTCCAGGAAGTGGACACGGTGTTGGGGTAATGTTTGCGTATGTTGTTCTCTAGTTTCTCGCTCGCGCTTTGCCTCCTCTTCTCGCTCTCTTTTGCGAATAAGTTAGCCACCATATTTGCTAGTCGCTTGCTGCAGCTCCACATATACTTTTACCTTGCCTTACCTATAAGCTTAAATAGTCTTGATCACGAGGGTGCGAGATTGCTGAGTCCCTGTGGCTCACAGATTACTATTACACCAGATACAGGGCCTGATGATTCCACTCCAGGAGACGCGCTTGAGCTCAAGTGGGAGTTTGACGAGACTCTCAATGATACTATGTTTCTTTTCCTGATGATCAGTAGTGTTGCCCAGTTGGGGTGATCGGGACCGTGTCGCATGTTGGGTTATCTTTTATTTTGGCGCCGTAGTCAGGCCATGAGTGTTCGGATGATGTAATGTTATTTATGTACTTGATTGAGGTGGCGAGTGTAAGCCAACTATGTTATCTCCCCTTTTATTATCATATTACATGGGATGTTGTGAAGATTGCCTAACTTGCGACATATGCCTTCAATGCGATTATGCCTCTAAGTCGTGCCTCGACACGTGGGAGATATAGTCGCATCGAGGGTGTTACACTAGGCCTCGGAGGAAGTTGGAGATGAACACGACGTTCTCGTTGGGTTCGGGAATAGGGACGACCTGCCCTCAAGCAGGAAGCCGACGCGAAACCTCGGCGGTCAGGTATCTGGCCTCCCTCAACTTCTTGATGTCCTCTTCCTTCATGGAGGAGGGCATCCATCGGCCTTGGAGGCTGGATCCGGACATGATTGAAGATCCGAAGCACCTAACCTGGGCTTTGGGTGTTGGAACTCGAGGCGGGGGAAGGGTTCGATTGAGCACGAGAGGGAAAAAGCGAAAACCTTGTCCCTTTATAAAGAGGGTGAATATCAAGCGTCCTCTCCATAGCCGTTTGGGACTTGCCTATAATCTAGGAGTCCTAGACAGGGTTGGGTTACCCATGACCGCATTAATGAGAATCCCGTAATTGGGGGAACACGATCTCTTCTTTGACAAGACGTGTTAAGAAACCGCCTCGCGTTATGTGTGGAGCTGGTTGAAGAAAAACGGTTCGAATAATCACCGGGCCATGACATAACGTTATGCTGCCAAGACAAGCCAGCAAATTAGATCTGCAAAAATATTATTCTCTCTACGATGGAATGTGGAACTTATTTTGCAGGGTCGGACACTATCCTCGTATTCAAATTCTTCTGTGATATATTCGGAGAAGGAACCCACCTTGCAATGCCGAAGATACTGCGCACCGGACTCATCGTCATTGAAGCCTGGTTCAGGGGCTACTGAGGGAGTCCTGGATTAGGGGGTCTCTGGACAGCCGGACTATATCCTTTGGCCGGACTGTTGGACTATGAAGATACAAGATTGAAGACTTTGTCTCGTGTCCGGATGGGACTCTACTTGGTGTGGAAGGCAAGCTAGGCAATACGAATATGGATATCTCCTCCTTTGTAACCGACCTTGTGTAACCCTAACCCTCTCTGGTGTCTATATAAACTGAAAGTGCTAGTGATCGACTAGAGGGGGGGTGAATAGGCGATTTTTATGAAAGTCTTCAAAACATGGAAGATTCGAAGACAAATGATAGAAATAAACCTATTACCATGCAGCGGAAGGTAGACTACACTAGGCAAACCTTAGTCAAGTATTCAATGAAGTGAGAGCATAATGACTAATAGAAGCTAGGCAATAAGATCAGGTAGGAAGATATTGTGAAGCCGAACAGAACAGGTAGTCACTCAGTGAAGACAAAAGATAATGCAATCATACAATGACTTCACAAGGACCAACAGTAAGCAAAGGGAAGGGAAGGATGAAACAAGTGACTCATTGAAGACAATGATTTGTTGGACCAGTTCCAGTTGCTGTGACAACTGTACGTCTGGTTGGGGAGGCTGAGATTCAACTCAGAAGACCTCGTCTTCACCTTATTCCCCTTGAGCTAAGGACACCTAGTCCTCGCCCAATCACTCTGGTAAGTCTTCAAGGTAGACTTCCAAAGCTTCACAGACTTCATTCACCAGCGATCCACAATGACTCTTGGATGCTCAGAACGCGACGCCTAACTGGCTGGAGGATTCACAGTCCTCAAGTGTAATAAGTCTTCAGATCACACAGACAGGAAGACTTAAGTGATGCCTAACACTCTTTGGCTCTGGGTGTTTAGGGCTTTATCCTTGCAAGGAATTCTCTCTCAAAGGCTTCGAGGTGGGTTTCTCTCAAACGACAAAAGCCGTACTCTAACTCTAAGAAGCCAACCGTTTATGGTTGTAGGGGGTGGGCTATTTATAGCCACTAGGCAACCCGACATAATTTGTCCGAAATGACCCTGGGTCACTAAGGAACTGACACATGTTCCAACGGTCAGATTTCAATTACACACGGCAACTTTACTTGGGCTACAAGCAAAGCTGACTTATCCAACTCTGGACAAGATTTTCTCTCATAGTCTTCACTCGAACACATAGGATTTTGGTTAAGCATCACTTTAGTTATTCTGACTGGTTCTCTTGGACCCCACTTAACAGTACGGTGGTTCCTATGACTCAACAAAGAAAAACACAAAACAACGAAGCTGCTAAGTCTTCGCTCTCCATAGTCTTCACGCGATGTCTTCTCTCGTCATAGTCTTCAATGTGAATGTCTTCACATACCACCTTTGACTTCAATGTCTTCATACATTTTTAGGGGTCATCTCTGGTAGGAAAACTGAATCAATGAGGGACTTCTACCTGTGTTATCCTGCAATTCTCACAAACACATTAGTCCCTCAACTAGGTTTGTCGTCAATACTCCAAAACCAACTAGGGGTGGCACTAGATGCACTTACAATCTCCCCCTTTTTGGTGATTGATGACAAACTAGTTGAAGTTTTCAACGGGGAATAAGATATGTGGAATTGTAAAGGATAGGTTATTGTCTTCATAAGTGGCAAAGGCTCCCCCTAAAGATGTGCATATAAGTAATTTGCTTTTGGTATGCAAATGCACATGGCAGGTTGTAGTTGTGGAGATCCTCTTCAACTTATGATGACAATTCATCATGCAAAAAAATATGTGAAGATATTGACATGCATAATGAAAAATGGACGTCTGCAAAATGATCTAAGTGTGGAATTTATCGTCGCACATGCGGAATTTATCATCGCATCACAGAATAGCAAATAAGTAGCAGACGACCATCAATTTTTAAGTGTTACAACTCAAAGAACCAATTGTATCAAAATGAGAGTTGTAAACACTAGGCAAAATATAAAGCAACCGCCCATATGGACCCGCTTGAAGACTATCAAACTCATATGCTTCTCCCCCTTTTATCAGTAAGGACCAAAAAGGTTTGAAGACATAGAGCGTCTACTCATTCCCATGAGGAGTAGGTGAGGCGGCAAGGTCGTCGGTGTTGTTAGGCGGTGCAGACGAACTCGGGGCAGTGCCGATGCGTGCAGAGGTAGGGGGCGGTGAAGTAGCATCGTCTTCGTCATCGATCACTCTGGCATTCACAGTTGCCGCGGAGGAAGAGAACTCAGAGTCTTCAAGAGACGGAGTTCGTCGCAGCACAGTCCTTCTTGGAGGTGTGGATTCAAACTTGACGCGTTCAGAGAAGCCATCCTCTTGAAGATCATCCTCAGAGCACATAAGCGTCAGTCCTTTCCATGTACGCCGACAGGTTTCATGGGCAACAAAGGCATTCTTGGTGGCAAGATTCCGAATCATGTTTACATCCACCAAGAGGCTTTGCATTTGCTGCTTCAGCCAGTCATGATGCCTATCCTGTTTCTGATGAAGGGCAACCAGAAGCTCTCGATCATTGAGAACACGATATCGCTTCTTGGGCCGTTGGGCAATGGTGCTTTCAGTGGCTTTAGTGAGGGCACGATGAGGTGCACGTGTAGTACCAGCCAGAGGATAGACACGAGTGACTGCTTCAACTCCTTCAATTTTTTGAGAGAAGCTTTGATGCTCAGCATTCTGAAGACTAAGAGGCTCCTTGGCAGGCTCTAGATAGATGGCTTCAACGGACATATCAACGTCAGGCAGAAAGATCCGATGATTGCGAGCAGAGGGCTGATATGAGACAGCTGAGTGTAGTTTGATCAGCCACATTATCCATGGAGCGTAAAACTTCAAGCCAAAAAGATCAGATCCTGATGCAGCAAGTTGGCGGATGAAGAAGTCTTGTGCATTGAAGCATTTGCCGTGAAGAATATAAAAGACCAAAGTCTTCATTGCACCTTCCAGCTTTGCATGTGGAGAATGTCCTTTGATGGGCCAGAGAGTTCGCCTTATAATGTGATAGATAGTGCATGGTAGATACTCAAGGTCTTCAACAAAGAACTCCTTAGGATATGCAGCATTTGGAGGCAAAGGCTTCATCATGCTAAGCATCTGACTCATGTTTGGTTCAGGCTTCTGAAAGATGATCTCCATAGTTGCACTGTGAAGCTGACAACCAGGTTCATAAAGATCTCCAGGAGTGGGCAGACCAGTGAGCTCAATGATATCAAGGGCTTTGGCTTCGTGATGAACACTGCCGGTCATCCACTCAAGGACCCAAGTCTTCGGATCTCTGTTGTAGCCACGAATGTGAAGAGTGGCATAGAATTGGAGCAGCAATTCTTCGTTCCAGTGCTCTCTGTCGGTGATGAACGACAACAATCCAGACTCTTTGAAGCAATCCAGAGCTTCTTCCAAGCAAGGCAGACCAGTTATGGCTTCAGTGTCAAGACGCATATGAGGGAAAATGCGACCTTGATTGTACATAATGCATGAGTAATAACTTTGCTGCGGATAGCTCCTGAACCGATCAGAAGATATTCTTTCCCTTGAGTAGGGGTTCTTGGCGCTATTGAAGAAGGTGTTGTCTGCCTTGAAGCCAATGACATTAAAAGATCCGAGTGCCGATGCAGGACCTGGAAACCTGGGCAACCTTGGCATTGGCTTCTATACCTGAGGCCTGTGCTCAACGTGACAGTCGAACTGAGGACCAGCAGCAGGCGCAGTAACAGGAGCAGTTGCATCATTTGCTTCATTGACTTCTGGCACATTGGTCGGTGCAGGCTCCACATTTGCTTCAGCCATGACTACGTCATTTGCTTCATTTGTGTTGGTGGGTGGCAGCCTCAAGATTCTCAACCTCCACTTGATGAGCTGGAGGGTAGGGCACAGACACATTCTCCTCGAGAACAGCTTCTTCAGTAATGGGGGGAGTAGGGACACGTTCTTCTTCTTGTGTGCCGTCGACTGATGCAGCCGGAATGTCTTCAGCAGCTTTAGCCTCAGACTCGGATACATTCACAGTAGGAGTGGCATCTTGAAACACTTGACGTGCAACAGATTGGTGAGGCACTTCTCCTTCTGGAACGCTCGAAAGAGAGACTTGAGGCCTTGGTCCTTTTCGAAGCCTGCGTAATGCTGGCGACGCCTTTGAAGATGGAGTTGGCTGGGCCTTAAGGTCATCTTCTTCTTCTTGCCGGGGTGGTGTGACTTGTTGTTGTGGGCGATCAGCCCATGATGCATCCTGAGCAATTGGCCTCAGAGGATGACCAATGCTGATGAGTTCGCTATGTGTAAGCACAGGCGATGATACCAGTTGGTGCTCGATCTCATGAAGAACTACATCATCTTCAACATTGTCATGGTGACCAATGTCTTCAGCAGCGGTGGGATCAACTGCTGGAATGTCTTTAGCTTCATGAGCCTCTGTGGAAGCAGGCTCATGGACAATCAATTGGCGCTCTTGATGTTCAGCTGCAGGGCGAACCATGGAGATAGGTTCAACAACTAAGGGCTCTGTGGGAGCAGCCCGATCCTTCTTGGTCTTGCGCTTCTTCTTGGAGGGAGCAGCATCAGAGGCTTCAGGATGTTTCCTCTTTCTCGCTTCAGTCTCAGCATTCCTCGTCTTCTTCAGTTCTGAAGCAGTTGACCTGACCTTTGGCTTCGAGCCGGTCATGCTGGCTGGGAAGATAATGAGATGTGCTTCCTGCCTTGGTGCTTCGGGTTCGGCCACAGCTGGCTTCTTCTTCTTCTTTGCAGCCATCCTGGGATCGATGCCAGGATGACCAAGAGCCTTGCGCTTCTCAGCCTCATTGCAGGATTGCACACACTAGTCAGCCAGGCTATTCATGCGCTCATGAGAACCTTGAGCTTCTTCACGCTTCTTGAGAAAGGCTTCTTTGAGCTCGTGCAGCATGATCTTGAAGTTTTTGACCTCTTGCATGCTGAGCTTGGCCATGTGCTTCTTGAACTGAGCTTTCTCAAAGTCAATCTTTTGCTTCAGTTCGACGATGCGCTGAGCTAGAGCTAGCTCTGAAGCAATGGCGCCATGGAAGGCAACACTGAGGCCAATTGGAAGTTGCAGATCTTCAAAGCTGAGGTTGGGCGTGTCAAACCACTCATCAATGAAGTTGTGGATGATTGCTACGTCAAAGAGAGGCAAATCATTGAAGATTTCTGCTTCTTCTTTGCTCTTGATCAGTTGCTCAAGAGCGTCATCTGCAAGATCTTCATCGCTGGACAGATCAATGGCGTCGTTGCGCAGAATAGTAGCAGCAGTCAGTTCTTGGCTGGTGTGTTGCAAAGGCATCTTTACTCTCGAGGGCTTGGAGATGCGTGACAAATCTTCAGACTGCACACTGTCTTCAGGAGGTGCAGTAGCCAGTGGCTTCGCCCGTGAGATTTTTGGTGCTGAGGCAGGCTTTGAAGCTTTAGGCTGCTTCAGTTTCTTTGGCTTCGGCGGTGCAGGCGCTTCATTAGATTCAGCTTCATCTGCAGGTTCATCCATGGCTGTCCCTTGAACCATGATATGAGTGATAAGACCTCAGGTTGTAGAAGGGCCCAACAAGATTGGGTTCAGCTTCGCGGGTGCCATCGGCACGGGGAGCAGAATGGCCAGGGTTGAAGTCTAGTCCCAATGACTTCTTGTTTTGCTTAGATGAACTCTTGGCAAACTGGAAGTTGCGTTTCAACAGATTGTCGTCACGACACCATAGCAATGACGATGGGTGTGCATCCGCAGGCTGTGGTCCACGGACCATGCAGGGATAGAAGCCTTATTCAATGGCTTCATCTCTGGACCTGTGTTGAAGATTTCTGTATAGGATGTCACCCCATGGTCGTTTGATGGCATTTTTCTCAGCATATTCCTGGGTCACAAACCTGTACTTGAACCATTGTTCTGCCCAATATCTTCGAATCCATTGGATTCGGGTCTTGCGCTGATTGTAATCCTCTTCGGGATCTGTCTTGTAAAGCTCTGAGAGGTCATCAGGCAAATCTTTTGACGTCCCCCCACGACGCTGTCTGCCACCCTTCCTTACTGATTTCTCTGCAGCCATGAACTTCAAACTGAATGGCTTCAACATGTTCAAAGGCTTCAAAGGCTTTTGCTTGCTGGACAAACAGGAACTGGCTTCGGGAGAGTTAATGTGATGCTGTAAGAATTCTGCAAACGAATGCAGACTATGAGAACCAAGGTATTCTCCCACGGACATGTACCTGTGACAGCATTAGAGATGCGAGGGAAGGGGAAGAGGTCATATGCATTCTCGGAAGATTTTGAAGATAAATCAGTTTAGGAGACATTGACCTCATCGTGCGAAGACATTCACTTATATGTTGAGAGTTGGTTCCAGATTTGTACGAATCCGTGAATAAGTACAAGTGAGGAATCTAACTAGATATGAAGCTTAAGTGAATATTCTAGGCAGTATGAGATGCAGACAGGATAGATCTAACATTGTATAGGCAGAAACTTATTTTGGCAAACAGGATGAATCTTTGAGGATCAAAAAGATGGTAAAAAAAGAGTTATATTTACCACGTGAAGAACTGCTAGATGGGAAGAGTAGGAGACCGAGCAGTTCAATCCACCGTGCCCTATCTTGGCGACGGAGAACACCTACGGCGACAGCGGAGAAGACGATGTCCGCGACCGGCGTGAGGACGGCGTCGGAGAAGTCGCGGCAGCTAAGCGCTTCGTCGCCGGCATAGTCGAGAGCTAGCAGGGGCGCTAGGGTTTGACATGGTGGAGAGGTGGAAGAAGGTTTTCTTGACCGCAGGGGACATGTATTTATAAGGAAGTGTGCGGCACAGCGCAATTAAGCAGGTGCCCCTGGCGGTTCACATCTGAGGAACACATGGCAAACATGCAACATACTTGGAGTTGTCCCACGTTCCCACGTACGCCTGGATTGTCGGGTGGTTGTTCCCACTTCTCCGGGTTTCAGGTGAAGGAATTAGCATTGAAAACGGACTTAATGTTTGTCTCTGTATCTTCTGCTGACAAAGACGCAGAGAAGATATTCAACAGTTTCAATACAATGCATATGATTTGGAGAGATAGAGTTTGAAATAGAAAGCATAGAGAGGTTAGGGTCCGATCACATTCACTTAGTTCAAAAGTTTCAACAAGAAGACATAGCTATAAGTGAATGTTGTAGAGGACAAAACACTAGTATATATATGTGAGAAAGACAATCAAACCAACATAGTGAAGATAATCATGAAGACAAGTTGAGAATGAAGACAAACAAAATGTGAAGACATAGCATATGTAATGCATGGGTGAAACACTTCAAACAGAAGAATTTGGTGGTGGTGTTACCCACCGTATAGGAAGTATTAGACCCAGACACGGCGCACAATTATTGTGGCGCTCCGAAGTCAAATTCCACATTAATGTATTCACACTTAGAATGTATGTCTTCATTGATTGAAGATATACTTTACTTCATGTGTTGCACATCTAAGTCATCAATATGCATAAGTGTTAGGATGTGTGCCTGGTCACAGGACATTTGAGGATTCCAAGATATTTAGCTCACACCATAACTTGCAAAACCTCTTCTCATCCAAGGGCTTGGTGAAGATATCTACCAATTGGTCTTTAGTGTTGACGTGTATGATATCAATGTCTTCCTTCACAACATGATCTCTGAGAAAGTGATGACGAATTTCAATGTGCTTTGTCTTCGAGTGCTGAACTGGGTTGTTGGCAATCTTGATGGTGCTTTCGTTGTCGCAGTAGAGTGGCACTTGCTTCAGATGAATGCCATAATCCTTGAGTGTTTGCTTCATCCACAGAAGCTGAGAGCAGCAAGATCCAGCAGCAATGTATTCAGATTCAGCAGTGGAGAGAGATACACAGTTCTGCTTCTTTGAAGACCAACATACAAGTGATCGTCCCAGAAAATGACATGTGCCTAATGTAGACTTGCGATCCACCTTGTCACCAGCATAATCAGCATCCGAGAATCCAACCAGATCAAACTCTGAGCCCTTTGGATACCATAATCCTAATGTTGGGGTGTGAGCCAAATATCGAAGAATTCGCTTCACAGCTAAGTGATGAGATTCCTTTGGTGCCGCTTGGAATCGAGCACACATGCAAACACTAAGCAAATATCTGCCCTAGATGCACATAGATAAAGTAAAGAACCAATGATGGAGCGGTATATCTTTTGATCAAACTCTTTACCATTGTCGTCGGGACCCAGATGATGTTTGGCTGGCATTGGAGTCGTGAAGCCTTTGCAGTCTTGCATCCCAAATTTCTTTAGGAAATCTTTGAGATACTTCTCTTGAGATATGAAGATGTTGTTGCGTTGCTGACATATTTGAAGACCAAGGAAGAACTTTAGCTCACCCATCATGGACATCTGATATTGCTCTTGCATCATACATCCAAACTCGTCAGTGTATTTCTGATTGGTGCAGCCGAAGATAATGTCATCCACATATATTTGGCACACAAACAGTTCACCATCATATGTCTTTGTGAAGAGGGTGGGGTCGAGGGAACCAGGTTTGAAGCCTTTGCTCTTCAGGAAGTATTTGAGTGTGTCATACCAAGCCCGAGGGGCTTGTTTGAGGCCGTACAGTGCCTTGTTGAGCTTGTACACCATGTCAGGATGTTTTCGATCTTCAAAGCCAGGCGGTTGTGCAACATACACTTCTTCAATCTTGCCATTGAGAAAGGCGCTCTTCACATCCATTTGATATAGAAGAATGTTATGATGGTTTGCATAGGCCAGCAGTATGCGTATGGCTTCAAGTCTAGCCACAGGAGCAAATGTTTCATCGAAGTCAATCCCTTCAACTTGAGTGTACCCTTGAGCAACGAGACGAGCTTTGTTTCTGACAACTTGACCATGCTCATCTTGCTTGTTGCGATATATCCATTTGGTGCCTATTATATTGTGCTTGCGAGGATCAGGACGCTTAACCAGTTCCCATACATTATTCAGCTCAAACTGTTGAAGCTCTTCTTGCATAGCTTGAATCCATTCAGGTCCCAAGAAGGCTTCTTCAACTTTCTTGGGTTCAGATATTGAGACAAATGTGAAGTGCCCACAGAAATTTGCTAGCTGTGTTGCCCTTGAACGAGTGAGTGGACCTGGTGCATTGATGCTATCAATTATTCTCTCAATATGTACTTAATTTGCAACACGAGGTTGTACAGGACGAAGATTTTGCTCTTGCTGATCATTTTCATTGTTAGAGGGATTGTCTTCAGGCTGAGCATTGTCTTTAGGTTGATCAGGTGCGGAGATGATAAGTTCCTCTTCAGGCTGAGCTTCAGAGGGTATGATTTCTCCGGTTCCCATAAGTTTGATTGATTCACTGGATGGAACTTCATCTAGCACATTTGGCAGGTGCTCTCTTTGTGAGCCGTTCGTCTCATCAAACCGCACATCCACTGTTTCTACCACTTTATAGTGAAAAAGGTTGAAGACTCTGTACGAGTGCGAATCCTTTCCATATCCAAGCATAAAACCCTCATGTGCTTTTGGTGCAAATTTTGAAGTGTGATGTGGATCCTTGATCCAGCACCTGGCGCCAAATACTCTGAAGTAACTGAAATTTGGCTTCTTGCTAGTAAGGAGCTCATAGGATGTCTTGTTCAGAAGCTTGTGAAGATAAACACGGTTGATGATATGGCATGCAGTATCAATGGCTTCCGGCTAGAATTTTCTTGGAGTCTTGTATTCATCAAGCATCGTCCGGGCCATCTCAATAAGTGTTCTGTTCTTGCTTTCGACGATGCCATTCTGCTGTGGCGTGTACGGAGCTGAGAATTCATGTGTGATGCCTAAGGTATCAAGATATGTATCTAGGCCAGTGTTCTTGAATTCAGTGCCATTGTCACTTCTGATGTGCTTTATCTTGGCGCCATAGTTGTTCATTGCTCGATTGGTGAAGCGTCTGAAGACATCCTGCACTTCAGTCTTGTAGAGGATTATATGCACCCAAGTATATCTTGAATAATCATCAACAATGACAAAGCCATAGAGACAAGCAGTAGTAGTAAGAGTTGAGTAATGAGTGGGACCGAAAAGATCCATGTGGAGCAGTTCGAAGGGTTGAGTTGTTGTCATGATTGTCTTCGAGGGATGCTTGGCCCTCGTCATCTTTCCTTCTTCACAGGCACCGCATAAGTGATCCTTCTTGAACTTGACGCCCTCGATGCCTATGACATGCTTCTTCCTTGCAAGAGTGTGGAGGTTCCTCATGCCAGCATGCCCTAGCCTCCGATGCCAGAGCCAGCATTCAGAAGCTTTTGCTAGAAGACATACGGCAAGTTGTGGTCCTGCTGAGAAGTCTACCACGTACAAATCATCTTTCCGATACCCTTCAAACACTAGAGATTTGTCAGATTCCATTAGAACAAGGCAACGATATTTTCCAAATATCAAAATCATGTTTAAATCGCAAAGCATTGAGACAGACATTAAGTTGAAACCAAGGGATTCAACAAGCATGACTTTATCCATGTGTTGATCCTTTGAGATTGCAACTCTACCTAGACCCAATACCTTGCTTTTACCAGTGTTAGCAAATGTGATGTGACTTTTGTCAGATGGACGTAAGGTTGAGTCCATGAGAAGGCTTCGCTTGCCAGTCATGTGAATTGTACACCCACTATCAATAATCCATTCTAAAGCTGCTGGTGTCGTACCCTACATTGCAGTTAGGGGGGATAGGCTTCACGAAGAGAATTGTGAAGCACAAACATTTGACGAGCAAGTGGATTATGAAAGCTTAGATCACGGTTAGGACTGATAGGGTAAGTAGCAAGCAACTCAGGAACAAAACACATAATAAGACCATTTGGGCATTTGATCTTGCGCCCTACAAGATGTTTAAGGTCCCCAACAATAGCGTCAGACGATTTTGGTTTTCGGCTGGAGACCTTTCCCTGCAAAAGAGAGTTAAGCTTTCTTAGCCACCCACATCTTCAAGGGTGGCTTTGAAGCAATGAGTCTAAGCGCAGCATCTGAGAACTTTGGCTTTGGAGCCCTAGCAAAAAATCTTGCAGGTGGACAATAGTACTCATAAGAATAAGCAGAATAGTTCTTGGTCTTATGAACATGGCGGTTTGATGAAACAGGCTCATATTCACAGGCCTGAGTATGGTTTCCCTGCAAAACATTTGCGTTAGTGCGACTCAGGTGAGTCCTCTGTCTGTATGAAGCCTTTGGACCGTATGAAGCCTGTGGTCTGGGGTTTGTCTTCTTCACCTGTGGTGTCATGATGATATTCACAGGAAGATTCTCCAAACACCTTTTCGGCACCCAGATCTTCTTCATAGGCGGTCCATTCCTGCAGTTAGTACCAATATACCTGGCAAACACTTCACCATTCTGATTCTTAAACAGTTTATAGTCTGCATCAAAGGATTCATCAATAACAATGGGATTAGCACAAGTGAAGCCAGATAGGGTGGATGGATCCGCTGAAGGTTCCTTTGCAGCAACCCATGTGGTTTTGGGGTACTGCTCAGGTTTCCAGTAAGAGCCATCAGCATTCATTTTCCTTTCGAACCCAACACCCTCTTTCCTAGGGTTTTGGTTCAGGATCTGCCTTTTGAGGACATCACAAAGTGTTTGATGCCCTTTGAGACTTTTGTACATCCCTGTTTCAAGCAATGTCTTCAACCTAGCATTCTCATCAGCAATAGCAGTGGTATCCTTAGCAGAGGGGTTAGTTACCACATCAACAGTTGAAGATATTGCAACAGTAGCAGCAGTAGAACATTCAGCAACAGAAGTAGTGTTATCACGCTCAATGCATTTAAGACATGGTGGTTCAAATCCTTCCTGAGCTGAACTGATCTGTTCGGCGCGAAGTGACTCGTTTTCCTTTTGAACATCTTCTTGAGTCGCTCTCAATTTCTCGAGATCTTGCTTCCTTTGAAGATAATCATAGGAAAGCCTTTCATGAGTTGTTGAGAGCGTTTCATGAGGACTTTCAAGTTCCTCATACTTAACGTGAAGATTTTTTATGTCTTCAATTAAGGACTGAGATCGAGTCATTTCAGCGTCTAACGGATCATCGCTTTTGTCTAACAGTTTTTGAATGTGTTCCATAGCTTTCTGTTGTTCAATTGCAATTTTAGCAAGGGTTTTGTAGCTGGGTTTGGAACCACAATCAGAGTCACCGTCACTAGATGTTTGATAGTGAGTAGTGCGTGTGTTTACCTTGGCACCGCGTGCCATGAAGCAGTAGGAAGGAGCGGAGTAGTCCTTGTCATTTGCATCAGTGTCGGTGATGAAGTCATTGTCTTCAGTGTTGAAGATGGACTTGGCAACGTATGCTGTAGCCAGACTCGCAACGCCAGAATCGGACTCCTCCTCAGACTCCACCTCCGCCTCCTCAGAAGCGGACTCCTCCTCAGAATCCATTTCCTTGCCAACAAACGCATGTGCCTTGGCAGATGAGCTCTTCTTGTGTGATGAAGACTTTGAGGAAGACTTGGAAGAAGACTTTGAGTATTTCTTCTTCTTGTCGTCAGAGTCATACTCCTTGCTCTTCTTCTTCTTCTTATTCTCATTGTCCCACTGTGGACACTCAGAGATGTAGTGGCCAGGTTTCTTGCACTTGTGACATGTTCTCTTCTTGTAGTCATGAGCAGAAGCTTCATCATTCCTTGAGCTTGATCGTGAAGACTTTCTGAAGCCTTTCTTCTTGGTGAATTTTTGGAACTTCTTCACAAGCATAGCAAGCTACTTTCCAATGTCTTCAGGATCATCAGAACTGCTGTCAGATTCTTCTTCAGATGAGGAGACGGCTTTTGCCTTCAAGGCACGAGTTCGCCCATAGTTGGGATCGTAGATGTATCTTTTCTCAGAAAGCTAAAACTCGTGTGTGTTGAGCCTCTCAAGTATGTCAGACGGATCGAGTGTCTTGAAATCAGGACGTTCTTGAATCATCAGGGCTAGGGTGTCAAACGAACTGTCAAGTGATCTCAGGAGTGTCTTGACGACTTCATGCTTGGTGATCTCATTAGCGCCGAGGGCTTGAAGCTCATTTGTGATGTCAGTGAGTCGATCAAACGTGAGCTGGACATTCTCATTGTCATTTCTCTTGAAGCGATTGAAGAGGTTGTGAAGGACACTGATTCTATGATCTCTCTGGGTTGAGACGCCTTCGTTGACCTTGGAGAGCCAGTCCCAGACTAGCTTAGATGTTTCCAAAGCACTCACGCGGCCATACTGTCCTTTGGTCAGATGACCACAGATGATATTCTTGGCAGTAGAGTCCAGTTGAATGAACTTCTTGACATCAGCAGCAGTGACACCTTCTCCAGCCTTGGGAACGCCATTCTTGATGACATACCATAGGTCGACATCAATGGCTTCAAGATGCATGCGCATCTTATTCTTCCAGTAGGGATATTTAGTTCCATCGAAGACGGGGCAAGCAGCGGAGACATTAATTATCCCTGCAGTCAACATAGCTAAAACTCCAGGTGGTTAAACCGAATCACACAGAACAAGGGAGTACCTTGCTCTGATACCAATTGAAAGTGCTAGTGATCGACTAGAGGGGGGTGAATAGGCGATTTTTATGAAAGTTTTCAAAACATGGAAGTTTCGAAGACAAATGATAGAAATAAACCTATTACCATGCAGCGGAAGGTAGACTACACTAGGAAAACCTTAGTCAAGTATTTAATGAAGTGAAAGCATAATGACTAATAGCAGCTAGGCAGTAAGATCAGGTAGGAAGATATTGTGAAGCCGAACAGAACAGGTAGTCACTCAGTGAAGACAAAAGATAATGCAATCATACAATGACTTCACAAGGACCAACAGTAAGCAAAGGGAAGGGAAGGATGAAACCAGTGACTCATTGAAGACAATGATTTGTTGGACCAGTTCCAGTTGCTGTGACAACTGTACGTCTGGTTGGGGAGGCTGAGATTCAACTCACAAGACCTCATCTTCACCTTATTCCCCTTGAGCTAAGAACACCCAGTCCTTGCCCAATCACTCTGGTAAGTCTTCAAGGTAGACTTCCAAACCTTCACAGACTTCGTTCACCGACAATCCACAATGACTCTTGGATGCTCAGAACGTGACGCCCAACCGGCTGGAGGATTCACAGTCCTCAAGTGTAATAAGTCTTCAGATCACACATACAGGAAGACTAAAGTGATGCCTAACAATCTTTGGCTCTGGGTGTTTAGGGCTTTATCCTCTCAAGGAATTCTCTCTCAAAGGCTTCGAGGTGGGTTGCTCTCAAACGACAAACGCCGTACTCTAACTCTGAGCAGCAACCGTTTATGGTTGTAAGGGGTGGGCTATTTATAGCCACTAGGAAACCCGACCTGATTTGTCCGAAATGACCCTGGGTCACTAAGGAACTGACACGTGTTCCAACAGTCAGATTTCAAATACACACGGCAACTTTACTTGGGCTACAAGCAAAGTTGACTTATCCAACTCTGGACAAGATTTGCTCTCATAGTCTTCACTCGAAGACATAGGATTTTGGTTAAGCATCACTTTAGTTATTCTGACTGGTTCTCTTGGACCCCACTTAACAGTACGGTGGTTCCTATGACTCAACAAAGAAAAACACAGAACAACGAAACTGCTAAGTCTTCGCGCTCCATAGTCTTCACGCGATGTCTTCTCTCGTCATAGTCTTCAATGTGAATGTCTTCACATACCACCTTTGACTTCAATGTCTTCATACATTTTTAGGGGTCATCTCTGGTAGGAAAACCGAATCAATGAGGGACTTCTACCTGAACTCCCCGCATTATGCATATTGACATAACCTCGATTACTGTCAATCCTGATTGAGCCAGCGCTTTAATCTGGTTCATCGGGTAAAGGACTTCTCCGTTGTCTTCCTCCTGGGGGCTCCGTGGGTGCCAGCTTTGGCGTTTCTTCAGAGGAGCATTGTTGAACTCAGGAAGACCCTGCCGAACAGGGTCCGGAAGGGGAACGTCCTCCATATAAAACCATTCCGAAGGCCAGTCTTCGAACGTCTTCTTCGGAGACCGGACAGGTATCCGGTTTTGGCGATGCACCATATTTCGGCTCCGCCCACTTGATAAAGTGACCCCTTCTGTGTGCGAGGGACGAGGCAAAATAACCTCTTCCATAGCTCGAAATGAGCCTCGCAGCCCAGGAATAACTCGCAAAGGGCGACGTAGCCGGCGATGTGTAATATGGAAGCAGGGGTGAAATTATGCAGTTGGAGGCCGTAAAACTCCAGGAGCCCGCGGAGGAACGGATGAATTGGAAATCCGAGTCCCCTTAATAATTAAGGAACAAGGCACATCCGCTCCCCCCTAGAGGGGCTGGGGAAGCTCTCCGCTTGCTCCCCGCCATTGTAGGTGGCGAGCCCGGCTCAGACAGGAACCATATACGCTGGAGGGAGAAATCCCTGAGTCTGAAGTTCGACTAATTGACTGTGTGGGACGGAGCATCTCTCCCAATCACCGAGCTTAGGGCTACGGGGGCGAGAGGAGGAGCTACGATGGTCGGCCATGTTGGAATGGATTTTTTCGAAGCACGCTCCGATGGATTCTTGCTGTGGGAGGATGGTATGGATTGGATCTAGGAATCCCCATCCCTTTAATAGACAATTTATTTATCTGGCTAGGGGGTGAATGTAAAAACGCCCTGGCTCCTCATATTCATTCGACGTGTGGAAGATAGCCCTTATTGGGCGCAGAAGCCAAGAAGTCCAACATTTATGGGTCCGGACACTACTTAACAAACATTCAAGATTTGAGGAGAACCCGCCTTGCAACGCCAAAGACAATACTGCGTGCCAGACTTGACGTCATTGAAGCCTGGTTCGGGGGCTACTGAGGGAGTCCTGGGTTAGGGGGTCTCTGGACAGCCGGACTATATCCTTTTGCCGGACTATTGGACCATGAAGATACAAGATTGAAGACTTCATCTCGTGTCCAGATGGGACTCTACTTGGCAAGGAAGGCAATCTAGGCAATGCGGATATGTATATCTCCTCCTTTGTAACTGACCTTGTGTAACCCTAGCCCCCTCCGGTGTGGGTGTCTATATAAACCGGAGGGTTTTAGTCCGTAGGACAACATACAATCATTCCATAGGATAGCTTCTAGGGTTTAGCCTCTCTAATCTCGTGGTAGATCTACTCTTGTAATACTCATATCATCAAGAACAATCAAGCAGGATGTAGGGTTTTACCTCTATCAAGAGGGCCCGAACCTGGGTAAAACATCGTGTCCCCTACCTCCCGTTACCATCCGCCTTAGACGCACAGTTTGGGACCCCCTACCCGAGATCCGCCGGTTTTGACACCGACATCGGCCCCACCGAAATTTCCTATCCGGCGCCATTGAGTTCTCTTGACACAGTCACTGCTAGAAACCCTAATCAATTCGGTCTCACTGATGGGATCTCGGTCTCACCGAGATGGACTTGCAAACTCCCTGTTGCCTATTGCATTAATTTCGGTCTCACCGAAACATGACATCGGTCCCACCAAGTTTGCTTGGCCAACTATCTGTTTAGCTTATTACCAAAATCGGTCCCACCAAATTTGTGTAATCGGTCCAACCGAGATGAGGCTTTACCCTAACCGTAGCACATTGGTCCCACCGAGTTGATCAAATCGGTCCCACCGAAAACCCTAATGGTCACATTATGAACTAAATCGGTCTGACCGAGTTGTATGAGTCGGTCCCACTGAGTTTGGTGATTACTGTGTAACGGTTAGATTTTGTGTGGAGGCTATATGTACCCCTCCAGCCACTCTTCATTCATGGAGAGAGCCATCATAACATGCCTACACTTCCAACATACATTTTCTGAGAGAGAACCACCTACACTTGTGTTGAGGTCAAGATACTTCATTCCAACCACATAAATCTTGATCTCTAGCCTTCCCCAAGTTGCTTTCACTCAAATCATCTTTCCACCAAATCCTATCCTATGAGAGAGAGTTGAGTGTTGGGGACACTATCACTTGAAGCACAAGAGCAAGGAGTTCATCATCAACATACCATTTGTTACCTCTTGGAGAGTGGTATCTCCTAGATTGGTTAGGTGTCACTTGGGAGCCTCCGTCAAGATTGTGGAGTTGAACCAAGGAGTTTGTACGGGCAAGGAGATCGCCTACCTCGTGAAGATCTACCCTAGTGAGGCAAGTCCTTCATGGGTGATGGCCATGATGGGATAGACAAGGTTGCTTCTTCGTGGACCCTTCATGGGTGGAGCCCTCCGTGGACTCGCGCAACCGTTACCCTTCATGGATTGAAGTCTCCATCAACGTGGATGTACGATAGCACCACCTATCAGAACCACGCCAAAAATCTCCGTGTCTTCAATTGCGTTTGCACACTCCAATCCCATCCCTTCACATTCTTGCAACTTGTATGATTTACTTTCCGCCGCTCATATACTCTTGTCATGCTCACTTGATATGTATTGTGAATGCTCAAACTTGTGCCAAAACTCCACTTCAACTTAAAGAAATTAAAAATGCAACTTTTCTTGCTAAGACTCTATTCACCCCCCTCTAGACACCTCTTCTCGATCCTACAATTGGTATCAGAGCATTGGTCACCATTGCTTTGGTTTAAACACCTTTGGAGGAAGATGGATGACTCTACGTTGGGGAGTCTTAGACGTAGAGTGCCTATTCTTGACGGAGAGTATTTTCATGAGTGGAAAAATGAGATGCTTGAGATCTTCAATTAATATCATTTGACCAAACACATTACTACTCCTTGTGCTCGCATTGTTGATCCTTCGCATCCTACCCTTGATGAGTCTATTGACATGATTCACAATCTTAGAACTATCAATCTTATCATTAGAGGATTGCCCAAAAATTTGATTGCTAGCTTACCTACTCTTGATTGTGCCTACACTATATGGAGATTTCTTGAGGAACGATTCCCAAATTATTCCTTGAAAATCCTAGATGGGATTCTTCATAAGTCTATTGCCTTGATTAAGATGAGTTCTAATGATACCAAGTTTGGTGATTGCTTATTTGAGCTTACTAATCTTATGACTGGAAAAGGAGATGTTGGAATTATTAGCAATATCATTTCCGAAGTCATTAGAATCCATAAAGCTGAACATTGTTACGGTCATACTTCTAATGAATTACCCTCTCTAGGAGTTGATCCATCACATGATGATGTTGAACATGGATACTATGATGAGGATGATGATAGTGACTATGATCTTGATGATGCGATGAGACACTTTGGTCTTATGGCTAATCTTCGTGGCTACATGGCTGGAGGGAAGGAATGGGTCCTTGATAGTGGATGTACTGATCATATGACTGGAGACAAAGATATGTTTCGTGAGCTTGCTGAAAACAACGGCCCTTGAAAGTATGTCACTTTCGGTGATAACTCAAAGGGTAAGGTGGTTGGCCTTGGTAAGGTGGCCATCTCATAGGATAGCTCCATACAAAATGTTATTGTAAGTGCATCTAGTGCCACCCCTAGTTGGTTTTGGAGTATTGACGACAAACCTAGTTGAGGGACTAATGTGTTTGTGAGAATTGCAGGATAACACAGGTAGAAGTCCCTCATTGATTCGGTTTTACTACCAGAGATGACCCCTAAAAATGTTCAGGTAGAAGTCCCTCATTGATTCGGTTTTCCTACCAGAGATGACCCCTAAAAATGTAAGAAGACATTGAAGACAAAGGTGGTATGTGAAGACATTCACATTGAAGACTATGACAAGAGAAGACATCGCATGAAGACTATGGAGCGCGAAGACTTAGTTCTTTCGTTGTTCTTTTTCCTTCTTTGTTGAGTCATAGGAACCACCATACTGTTAAGTGGGGTCCAAGAGAACTACTTAGAATGACTGAAGTGATGCTTAACCAAAATCCTATGTCTTCGAGTGAAGACTATGAGAGCAAATCTTGTCCAGAGTTGGATAAGTCAGCTTTGCTTGTAGCCCAAGTAAAGTTGCCGTGTGTGTTTGAAATCTGACCGTTGGAACACGTGTCAGTTCCTTAGTGACCCAGGGTCATTTCGGACAAATCAGGTCGGGTTGCCTAGTGGCTATAAATAGCCCACCCTTACAACCATAAACGGTTGGCTGCTCAGAGTTAGAGTACGGCTTTTGTCGTTTGAGAGCAACCCACCTCGAAGCCTTTGAGAGAGAATTCCTTGCGAGGATAAAGCCCTAAACACCCAGAGCCAAAGAGTGTTAGGCATCACTTAAGTCTTCCTGTCTGTGTGATCTGAAGACTTATTACACTTGAGGACTGTGAATCCTCCAGCCGGTTGGGCGTCACGTTCTGAGCATCCAAGAGTCATTGTGGATTGTCGGTGAACGAAGTCTGTGAAGGTTTGGAAGTCTACCTTGAAGACTTACCAGAGTGATTGGGCAAGGACTGGGTGTTCTTAGCTCAAGGGGAATAAGGTGAAGATGAGGTCTTGTGAGTTGAATCTCAGCCTCCCCAACCAGACGTACAGTTGTCACAGCAACTGGAACTGGTCCAACAAATCATTGTCTTCAATGAGTCACTGGTTTCATCCTTCCCTTCCCTTTGCTTACTGTTGGTCCTTGTGAAGTCATTGTATGATTGCATTATCTTTTGTCTTCACTGAGTGACTACCTGTTCTGTTCGGCTTCACAATATCTTCCTACCTGATCTTACTGCCTAGCTGCTATTAGTCATTATGCTTTCACTTCATTAAATACTTGACTAAGGTTTTCCTAGTGTAGTCTACCTTCCGCTGCATGGTAATAGGTTTATTTCTATCATTTGTCTTCGAAACTTCCATGTTTTGAAAACTTTCATAAAAATCGCCTATTCACCCCCCTCTAGTCGATCACTAGCACTTTCAATTGGTATCAGAGCAAGGTACTCCCTTGTTCTGTGTGATTCGGTTTAACCACCTGGAGTTTTAGCTATGTTGACTGTAGGGATAATTAATGTCTCCGCTGCTTGCCCCGTCTTCGATGGAACTAAATATCCCTACTGGAAGAATAAGATGTGCATGCATCTTGAAGCCATTGATGTCGACCTATGGTATGTCATCAAGAACGGTGTTCCCAAGGCTGGAGAAGGTGTCACTGCTGCTGATGTCAAGAAGTTCATTCAACTGGACTCTACTGCCAAGAATATCATCTGTGGTCATCTGACCAAAGGACAGTATGGCCGCGTGAGTGCTTTGGAAACATCTAAGCTAGTCTGGGACTGGCTCTCCAAGGTCAACGAAGGCGTCTCAACCCAGAGAGATCATAGAATCAGTGTCCTTCACAACCTCTTCAATCGCTTCAAGAGAAATGACAATGAGAATGTCCAGCTCACGTTTGATCGACTCACTGACATCACAAATGAGCTTCAAGCCTCGGCGCTAATGAGATCACCAAGCATGAAGTCGTCAAGACACTCCTGAGATCACTTGACAGTTCGTTTGACACCCTAGCCCCTGATGATTCAAGAACGTCCTGATTTCAAGACACTCGATCCGTCAGACATACTTGAGAGGCTCAACACACACGAGTTTTAGCTTTCTGAGAAAAGATACATCTACGATCCCAACTATGGGCGAACTCGTGCCTTGAAGGCAAAAGCCGTCTCCTCATCTGAAGAAGAATCTGACAGCAGTTCTGATGATCCTGAAGACATTGGAAAGTAGCTTGCTATGCTTGTGAAGAAGTTCCAAAAATTCACCAAGAAGAAAGGCTTCAGAAAGTCTTCACGATCAAGCTCAAGGAATGATGAAGCTTCTGCTCATGACTACAAGAAGAGAACATGTCACAAGTGCAAGAAACCTGGCCACTACATCTCTGAGTGTCCACAGTGGGACAATGAGAATAAGAAGAAGAAGAAGAGCAAGGAGTATGACTCTGACGACAAGAAGAAGAAATACTCAAAGTCTTCTTCCAAGTCTTCCTCAAAGTCTTCATCACACAAGAAGAGCTCATCTGCCAAGGCACATGCGTTTGTTGGCAAGGAAATGGATTCTGAGGAGGAGTCCGCTTCTGAGGAGGCGGAGGTGGAGTCTGAGGAGGAGTCCGATTCTGGCGTTGCGAGTCTGGCTACAGCATACGTTGCCAAGTCCATCTTCAACACTGAAGACAATGACTTCATCACCGACACTGATGCAAATGACAAGGACTACTCCGCTCCTTCCTACTGCTTCATGGCACGCGGTGCCAAGGTAAACACACGCACTACTCACTATCAAACATCTAGTGACGGTGACTCTGATTGTGGTTCCAAACCCAGCTACAAAACCCTTGCTAAAATTGCAATTGAACAACAGAAAGCTATGGAACACATTCAAAAACTGTTAGACAAAAGCGATGATCCGTTAGACGCTGAAATGACTCGATCTCAGTCCTTAATTGAAGACATAAAAAATCTTCACGTTAAGTATGAGGAACTTGAAAGTCCTCATGAAACGCTCTCAACAACTCATGAAAGGCTTTCCTATGATTATCTTCAAAGGAAGCAAGATCTCGAGAAATTGAGAGCGACTCAAGAAGATGTTCAAAAGGAAAACGAGTCACTTCGCGCCGAACAGATCAGTTCAGCTCAGGAAGGATTTGAACCACCATGTCTTAAATGCATTGAGCGTGATAACACTACTTCTGTTGCTGAATGTTCTACTGCTGCTACTGTTGCAATATCTTCAACTGTTGATGTGGTAACTAACCCCTCTGCTAAGGATACCACTGCTATTGCTGATGAGAATGCTAGGTTGAAGACATTGCTTGAAACAGGGATGTACAAAAGTCTCAAAGGGCATCAAACACTTTGTGATGTCCTCAAAAGGCAGATCCTGAACCAAAACCCTAGGAAAGAGGGTGTTGGGTTCGAAAGGAAAATGAATGCTGATGGCTCTTACTGGAAACCTGAGCAGTACCCCAAAACCACATGGGTTGCTGCAAAGGAACCTTCAGCGGATCCATCCACCCTATCTGGCTTCACTTGTGCTAATCCCATTGTTATTGATGAATCCTTTGATGCAGACTATAAACTGTTTAAGAATCAGAATGGTGAAGTGTTTGCCAGGTATATTGGTACTAACTGCAGGAATGGACCGCCTATGAAGAAGATCTGGGTGCCGAAAAGGTGTTTGGAGAATCTTCCTGTGAATGTCATCATGACACCACAGGTGAAGAAGACAAACCCCAGACCACAGGCTTCATACGGTCCAAAGGCTTCATACAGACAGAGGACTCACCTGAGTCGCACTAACGCAAATGTTTTATACGGTCCAAAGGCTTCATACAAACAGAGGACTCACCTAAGTCACACCAATGCAAATGTTTTGCAGGGAAACCATAATCAGGCATATGAATATGAGAGCGGTTCATCAAACCGTCATGTTCATATGACCAAAAATTATTCTGCTTATTCTATGAGTACTATTGTCCACCTGCAAGACTATTTTCTAAGGCTTCAAAGCCAAAATTCTTAGATGCTGCACTTAGACTTATTTCTTCTAAGCCACCCTTGAAGATGTGGGTGGTTAAGAAAGCTTAACTCTCTTTTGCAGGGAAAGGTCTCTAGCAGAAAAACAAAATCTTCTGACGCTATTGCTGGGGACCTTAAAAATCTTGTAGGGAGCAAGATAAAATGCCCGAATGGCATCATTATGTACTTCGTTCCTGAATCGTATGCTACCCTCCCTATTAGTCCTAATTTGGATCTAAGTTTTCATAACCCACTGGTTCGTCAAATGTTTTTGCTTCACAATTCTCTTCGTGAAGCCTATCCCCCTAACTGCACTGTAGGGTACGACACCAGCGTCTTCAAAGTCTTCAGAATGGATTATTGACAGTGGGTGTACAAATCACATGACTGGCAAAAGAAGCCTTCTTATGGACTCAACCTTACGTCCATCCGACAAGAGCCACATCACATTTGCTGACACTGGTAAAAGTAAGGTATTGGGTCTAGGTAGAGTTGCAATCTCAAAGGATCAACACATGGATAAAGTCATGCTTGTTGAATCCCTTGGCTTCAACTTAATGTCTGTCTCAATGCTTTGCGATTTGAACATGATCGTAATGCTTGGAAAATATCGTTGCCTAGTACTAATGGAATCTGACAAGTCTCTAGTGTTTGAAGGGTATCGAAAAGATGATCTGTACGTGGTAGATTTCTCAGCAGGGCCACAACTTGCAGTATGTCTTCTTGCAAAAGCTTCAGAATGCTGGCTTTGGCATCGGAGGCTTGGGCATGCTGGCATGAGGAACCTCCACACCCTTGCGAAGAAGAAGCATGTCATAGGCATCGAGGGCGTCAAGTTCAAGAAAGATCACTTATGCGGTGGCTGTGAAGCAGGGAAGATGACAAGGGCAGAACATCCTTCGAAGACAATCATGACTACTACTCAACCCTTCGAACTGCTCCACATGGATCTTTTCGGCCCCACTCACTACTCAACTTTTACTACTACTGCTTGCCTCTATGGCTTCGTCATTGTTGATGATTACTCTAGATATACTTGTGTGCACATAATCCTTTACAAGACTGAAGTGCAGGATGTCTTCAAACGCTTCGCCAATCATGCTATGAACAATTTTGGCGCCAAGATAAAACACATCAGAAGTGACAATGGCACTGAATTCAAGAACACTGGCCTTGATACATACCTTGATACCTTGGGCATCACACATGAATTCTCAGCTCCGTACATGGCACAGCAGAATGGCGTCGTCGAACGCAAGAACAGAACACTCATTGAGATGGCCAGAACAATGCTAGATGAATACAAGACTCCAAGAAAACTCTGGACTAAAGCCATTGACACTGCATGCCATACAATCAATCGTGTTTATCTTCACAAGCTTCTGAACAAGACATCTTATGAACTCCTAACTGGCAAGAAGCCAAATGTCAGTTACTTCAGAGTATTTGGCGCAAGGTGCTGGATCAAGGACCCACACCACACCTCAAAGTTTGCACCAAAAGCACATGAGGGCTTTATGCTTGGATATGGAAAGGATTCGCACTCCTACAGAGTCTTCAATCTCTTTCATTACAAAGTGGTTGAAACAGTGGATGTGCGGTTCGATGAGACAAATGGTTCACAAAGAGAGCAACTGCCAAATGTGCTAGATGAAGTTCCAGCTAGTGAATCAATCAAGCTTATGGGAACTGGAGAGATTATACCTTCTGAAGCTCATCTTGAAGAAGAACTTATCATCTCAGCACCTGATCAACATGAAGACAATGCTCAGCCTGAAGACATTCCTCCCAACAACAACACAGATCAGCAAGAGCAAAGTCTTCGCCCTGTACATCCTCGTGTTGCCAATGAAGTGCAGATTGATAGAATAATTGACAGCATCAATGCACCTGGTCCACTCACTCGTTCAAGGGCAACTCAGCTAGCAAATTTCTGTGGGCACTTCGCATTCGTATCAATATCAGAACCCAAGAAAGTTGAAGAAGCCTTCATGGAACCTGAATGGATTCAAGCTATGCAAGAAGAGCTTCAACAGTTTGAGCTGAATAATGTATGGGAACTGGTTAAGCGTCCTGATCCACGGAAGCACAACATAATAGGCACCAAATGGATATACCGCAACAAGCAAGATGAGCATGCTCAAGTTGTCAGAAACAAAGCTCGTCTCGTTGCTCAAGGATATACTCAAGTGGAGGGCATTGACTTCGATGAAACATTTGCTCCTGTGGCTAGGCTTGAAGCCATACACATACTGCTGGCCTATGCAAATCATCATAACATACTTCTATATCAAATGGATGTGAAAAGTGCCTTTCTCAATGGCAAGATTGAAGAAGAAGTGTATGTTGCACAACCACCTGGCTTTGAAAATCCAAAACATCCTAACATGGTATACAAGCTCAACAAGGCACTGTATGGCCTCAAACAAGCCCGTAGGGCCTGGTATGACACATTCAAATATTTCCTGAAGAGCAAAGGCTTCATACCTGGTTCCCTAGATCCCACTCTTTTCACGAAGACATATGATGGTGAACTGTTTGTGTGCCAAATATATGAGGATGACATTATCTTCGGCTGCACCAATCAGAAGTACAGTGAAGAGTTTGGATATATGATGCAAGAGCAATATCAGATGTCCATGATGGGGGAGCTGAAGTTCTTCCTTGGTCTTCAAATACGACAACAACGCAATGGCATCTTCATATCTCAAGAGAAGTATCTCAAAGATTGCCTGAAGAAGTTCGGTATGCAAGACTACAAAGGCTTCACAACACCAATGCCAGCCAAACATCATCTAGGTCCTGACGACAATGGTAAAGAGTTCGATCAAAAGGTATACCGCTCCATGATTGGTTCTTTGCTTTATTTATGTGCATCTAGGCCAGATATTATGCTTAGTGTTTGCATGTGTGCTCGATTTCAAGCGGCACCAAAGGAGTCGCATCACTTAGCTGTGAAGCGAATTCTTCGATATTTGGCTCACACCCCAACTATAGGATTATGGTATCCAAAGGGCTCAGAGTTTGATTTGGTTGGATTTTCGGATGCTGATTATGCTGGTGACAAAGTTGATCGCAAGTCTACATCAGGCACATGTCACTTTCTGGGACGATCACTTGTATGTTGGTCTTCAAAGAAGCAGAACTGTGTATCTCTCTCCGCTGCTGAATCTGAATACATTGCTGCTGGATCTTGCTACGCTCAGCTTCTGTGGATGAAGCAAACACTCAAGGATTATGGCATTCATCTGAAGCAAGTACCACTTTACTGCGACAATGAAAGCGCTATCAAGATTGCCAACAACCCAGTTAGCACATTGAAATTCGTCATCACTTTCTCAGAGATCATGTTGTGAAGGAAGACATTGATATCATACACTCAACACTGAAGAACAATTGGCAGATATCTTCACCAAGCCCTTGGATGAGAAGAGGTTTTGCAAGTTACGGTGTGAGCTAAATATCCTGGAATCCTCAAATGTCCTGTGATCAGGCACACATCCTAACCCTTATGCATATTGATGACTTAGATGTGCAACACACGAAGTGAAGTATATCTTCAAATCAATAAAGATATACATTCTAAGTGTGAATACATTAATGTGGAATTTGACTTCGGAGCGCCACGATAATTGTGCGCCGTGTCTGGGTCTAATACTTCCTATACGGTGGGTAACGCCACCACCAAACGTTCTATTTTAAAGTGTTTCACTCTTGGCGTTACCTTGCAATGTCTTCACAGTTGATTTGGCTTCGAAACTCAACACATTTTCATGATTATCTTCACTATGTTGACTACATATATATATATATGCTAGTGTTCTGTCCTCTACAGCATTCACTTATAGCTATGTTTTCTTAGATGAATCTTTTGAACTAAGTGAATGTGATCGGACCCTAATCTCTCTATGCTTTCTATCTCAAACTCTATCTTTCCAAGTCATATGCATTCTATTGAAACCGTCGAATGTCTTCACTGCGTCCTTGTCAGCTGAAGATATAGAGACAACCATAAAGTCCGCTTTAAATGCCCATTCCTCCACATAAAATCCGGAGAAGCAGGAACAATCGCCCGACAATCCAGGCGTGCGTGGGACGTGGAACAGACCCAAAACTTCCGCAAACTGGCCACGCGTTCCTCAGATGCGAATCGCCAGGGGCACATGTGTAATAGCACAGTGCCGCCCCTGAGCCTATAAATTCACTCTTACCGCGGTCATTATCTCCTCTGCCACCCTTGCAAGAACCCTAGCGCCACCGCTAGCACTCGACGACACCGGCGGCGAAGCGCTTCGCTGCCGCAACCTCTCCGACGCCGTCCTCACGCCGACCGCGGACATCGTTCTCTCCGCCGTCGCCGTAGGTGTCTTCCGTCGCCAAGTTAGGGCACAGAGGACTGAACTGCTCGGCATCATCTCTCACTTCCGTCTAGCAGTTCCAAGTGTGGTAAATAAAACTTCTTTTTACAGCCCCTTTGATCTCATGGTTCTGTCACTTTCTACCATAAGAAGTTTATCTTCACACGAGTTAGATCTTTCAATCTGCATCTCATAACATGCCTAGTATATTCACTTGTGCTTCATGAAGTAGTTAGATTCCTCACTTGTACTGATCTGTGGGTTCGTACAAATCTGGAACCAACTTCTTATCTATGAGTGAATGTCTTCGCACGATGAGGTCAATGTCTTCTAAACTGATTAATCTTCAAAACCTTCTGAGAATGCATATGACCTCTTCCCCTTCCCTCGCACCTTAATGCTGTCACAGGTACATGTCCGTGGGAGAATCCTTCGGTTCTCATAGTCTGCATTCATTTGCAGAATTCCTACAGCAACACATAAACTCTCCTGATGCCAGTTCCTGTTGGTCCAGCAAAAGAAAGCCTTTGAAGCCTTTGAAAGTTTTGAAGCCTTTCAAGTTAAAGTTTATGGCTTCAGAAGCAGCAGCAAGGAAAGGGGGCAGACAGCGACGCGAAGGAACTTCCGAAGATCTGCCTAAAGACCTGGCAGAAATGTATAAAACAGATCCAGAAGAGAGTTATGGGTAGCGCAAGACCCGAATCCAATGGATTCGACGCTATTGGGCAGAACAATGGTTCAAATACCGCTTCGTCACCCAGGAGTATGCTGAGAAAAGTGCCATCAAGAGACCATAGGGGGACGTCCTTTACAAGAATCTCGTACCTAGAACCAGAGATGAAGCCATTGCTCAAGGCTTCTACCCATGCATGGTCCGAGGACCACAGCCTGATGATGCACATCCGTCGTCACTACTCTGGTGTCGTGACGACAATCTGTTCAAGCGCAACTTCCAGTTTGCCCAACAATCAGCGAAGCAGAACAAGAAGAAATTTGGGTTAGACTTCAACCCTGGTCCCTCCGCACCAAGGGCAGATGGCACACGCGACGCAGAACCCAATATCATCGGTCCATTTGCCAACCTTGAAGGCCTCATCACCCACATCTTAGTTCAAGGGACTGCCGTGAATGACCCTCCAGCTGACTCTGAGTTTGATGAAGCTCCTGCTGTACCGAAGCCAAAGCAATCAAAGAAGCCGAAAGCTTCAAAGCCGGCCCCTTCCTCAAAAATCTCAAGGGCGAAGCCATTAGCAACTGCACCTCCTGAAGACAGTGTGCAGTCTGAAGACGTATCCCGCGTCTCCAAGCCCCAGAAGGCCAAAGTGTCTCAGCCACACACCGGCAAAGAGCTCACAGCTGCTGCCATCTTGCGCAGCGAAGCCATAGATCTGTCAAGTGATGAAGATCTTGGAGATGACGCTATAGAGCAGCTCATCAAGAGCAAAGAAGAAGTTGAAATCTTCAACAATTTGCCTCTCTTTGATGTCGCCATCATCCACAATTTCATCGACGAATGGTTTGCCTCACCAGACATCAGCTTCGAAGATCTGCAGCTGCCCGTTGGCCTCAGCGTCGCATTCCAAGGCGCTATTGCTTCAGAACTTGCTATTGCCCAGCGCATAGTTGAACTGAAGCAGAAAATCGATCATGAAAAGACTCAGTTCAAGAAGCATATGGCCAGGCTCAGCGTGCAAGAAGTGAAGAGCTTCAAGACCATATTGCATGAGCTGAAGGAATTTTTTTTGAAAAAGCGTGCAGAAGCTCAGGGCTCACGTGAGCGGATGAAGTCTCTGGCTGAAAGATGTGTACAAGCCTACAATGAGGCTGAGAAGCGCATGGCACTTGGGCGTCCTGGCATCGACCCCAAGATGGCCGCGAAGAAGAAGAAGCCTGCTATGGCTGAACCAGAGGCATCAGGGCAAGAAGCAGTTCCAATTGTCTTCCCAACTGCAACGACTGGCTCGAAGCCAAAGAGCCGGTCAACAGCTTCTGAGCTCAAGAAGACAAGAACTGCTGAGGCTGAAGCCAGGAAAAGGAAAAGCTTTGAAGCCTCTCCTACTGCCCCCAGCAAGAAGAAGAGAAAGATCAAGAAATCTCGGGCTGCTCCCACAGAGCCCTTGATTGTTGAACCTATCTCTATGGTTTGACCCAACACAGAACGACAATTGACAGTTCATGAGCCTGCTTACATAGAGGCTCCTGAAACTGAAGACATACCAGCAGCCGACCCCATTGCTGTTGAAGACATTGGGCATCAGGACAATGTACAAGATGATGCGGCCCTTCCTCAGTATGAACAAAGCGAGCTCATCAGCATTGGTCGTCCTCTGACGCCAATTGCACAAGATGCGTCATGGGCGGATCGTCCTCAAGAGGAAGAAGACTTTGAGGCCCAGCCCACTCCAACCCCACAAGCGTTGTCTGCGTTCCGCAGGCTTCGCAAAGGTCCAAGGCCTCAAGTCTATGCTGAAGACATTCCGGCTGCATCAGCCAAAGAAAATGAAGAAGTACCACAAGATCCCACTCCCCCGCTACACCAAGAAGCAGTTCTCCAGGAGAACGTGCTTGTGACTGACCCTCCAGCTAGTCAAGCGGAGGCTGAAAATGTGAGGCTGCCACAACACACACTGAAGCCAATGTGGAGCCCTCCCCACCAAAAGCTTCAGCAGACAGCGAAGCTACTGATCCAAACACTTCTGTTCCTGAGTCTGCTGCTGGTCCTCAATTTGATTACCATGTTGAGCACAGACCTCTAGTCCAGAAGCTAGTCCCAAGGCTGCCAAGATTCCCAGGTCCTGCATCAGCACCTGGCTCCTTTGACATCAATAGCTTCAGGGCAGACAATACGTTCTTCAACAGCTCCAAGAACCCCTATTCAAGGGAAAGGATTTCATCAGATAGGTTCTGGAGCTATCCTCAGCGCAGCTACTATTCATGCATCCTATACAACCAAGGTCGCATCTTCCCTCACAAGCGCCTTGATGTTGAAGCCATTGCTGGTCTGCCCTGCTTAGAGGAAGCGCTGGATTGCTTCAAGCAAGTGGGTCTGCTGCAGTTTATAACTAATGAAGAGCACTGGAATGAAGAGCTTCTATTGCAATTCTATGCAACCCTACACATCAAAGGATACAACAGAGATCCGAAGACTTGGGCCCTGGAGTGGATGACCGGCAATGTCCATCATGAAGCCAATGCATTCGATATCATTGAGCTCACCGGCCTGCTCACTCCTGGCGAACTCTTCGAGGAAGGTTGTCAAATACACACTGAAGCTCTTGAGAGCATATTCCAGAGGCCTGAACCAAATATGAGTCAGATGCTCTCCATGATGAAGCCACTGCCTCTTGATGCTCCTTATCCAACAGAGTTCTTCGTTGAAGACTTTGAGTACCTGCCCAGAACAATCTATCACATTATCTAGCGGACTCTCTGGCCTATTAAAGGGCACTCTCCAAATGCCAAGATCGAGGGTGCAATGAAGACTCTGATATTCTGTATCCTTCATGGGAAATGCTTCAACGCACAGGATTTCTTCATACGCCAACTCGCTGCATCAGGCTCAGATCTGTTTGGTTTAAAGTTCTATGCTCCTTGGGTAATGAGACTGATCAAGCTTCACTCTGCGATCTCATATCAGCCCTCAGCCCGCAACCATCGGATCTTCTTGCCAGATGTGGATACCTCTGCTGAAGCTATATATCCTGAGCCTGCCAAGCAACCTTTGAGTCTTCAGAATGCAGAACACCAGAGCTTCACTCAGAACGATGAAGGTGTTGAAGCCATCTCCAGGGTGTATCCTTTGGCTGGCACTACACGTGCGCCACACCCTGCTTCAACTGAAGCCACTGAATAGTGCAACTGCTTCAAGACCCAAGAAGCGCGCTCGTGTTCTCAATGACCGAGAGCTTCTTGTGGCCCTTCATCAAAAACAAGATAGGCATCACGACTGGCTAAAGCGTCAGATGAAAAGCCTCTTGGTGGATGTTAATCGTCTTCGAAATCTTGCCACCAAGAATGCTTTCGTCACTCATGAAACCTGTCGTCGTACATGGAAAGGGCTATCAATGATGTGTACTGAAGCTGAACTTGAAGAGGATGGCTTCACTGAGCGATTCAAGTTTGACACCACACCTCCTAGAAGGGCTGTGATGCGCAACACACCATCACTTGAAGACTCTGAGTTTTCTTCATCTGCTGCCACAGTCACTGCCAGAATCATTGATGAAGAAGACGATGCTACATCACCGCCACCTGCTTCAGCACCTCCAAGCTCTTCTGCACCGCCAAACACCTCCAACGACCCTGCTGCTCCTGGGAACGAGTAGACACTCTATGTCTTCAAACCTTTTTGGTCCTTGCTGACAAAAGGGGGAGAAGCATATGGGTTGATAGTCTTCAAGCGGGTCCATATGGGCGGGTGCTTTATGTTTTGCTATATTTTGCTTCGTGCTTACAACTCTCGTTTTTGCTTCATTTGGTTCTTTGAGTTGTAACACTAAAACTCGATGGTCGTCTGCTACTTGTTTGCCACCCTGTTTTGCGAAGATAAATTCCGCATGTGCGACGATAAATTCCGCACTTTATCTCATTTTGCAGACGTCCATTTTCATTATGCATGTCATTATCTTCATACACTTTCACATGCATAGTGGATTGTCATCATAAGCTAAATTGATCTCCACAAGTACAACCTGCATGTGCATTGCATTCCAAAAGCAAATTAGCTTATATGCACATCTTTCAGGGGGCCCTTTGAAACTTATGAAGACAATTTCCTTATACTTTACAATTTCACAGACTATATTCCCCGTTGAAAACTTCAACTAGTTTGTCATCAATCACCAAAAGGGGGAGGATTGTAAGTGCATCTAGTGCACCCCTAGGTTGGTTTTGGAGTATTGACGGACCAAACCTTAGTTGAGACTAATGTGTTTGTGAGAATTTGCAGGATAACACAGGTAGAAGTCCCTCATTGATTCGGTTTTACTACCAGAGATGACCCCTAAAAATGTATGAAGACATTGAAGCCAAAGGTGGTATATGAAGATATTCACATTGAAGACTATGACAAAAGAAGACACGTTATGAAGCCTATGGAGCTCGAAGACTTTAGATCTTCATAGTTCTTTTCTTTTGTGGTGAGTCATAGAACCACCGTTCTGTTAAGTGGGTCCAGAGAGAACCAGTCAGAATGACTTGAAGTGATACCTAAACCAAAAAAACCTATGTCTTCGAGTGGAAGACAATGAGAGCGAATCTTGTCCAAAGCCAGACAAGTCAGCTTTGCTTGTAGCCCAAGTAAAGTTGCCATGAGAGTTTGAAATCCTGACCGTTTGAGACACGTGTCAGTTCCTTAGTGACCCAGGGTTATTTCGGACAAATCAGGTCGGTGGGCCAAGTGGCTATAAATAGCCCACCCCCTACAACCATAAACGTTGGCTGCTCAGATTTTAGTGCCACGGATTTTGTCGTTTGAGAGCAACCCAACCTCGAAGCTTTGAGAGAAAATTCCTAGCGAGGAGAAAGCCCTAACCACCAGAGCCAGAGAACATTGGGCATCACTTAAGTCTTCTTGTCTGTTGGATCTGATACACTTGAGGACTGTGAATCCTCCAGACGGTTAGGCGTCGCGTTCAGAGCATCCAAGAGACATTGTGGATTGCCAGTGAACGAAGTCTGTGAAGGTTTGGGAGTCTACCTTGAAGACTTACTAGAGTGATTGGGCGAGGACTATGTGACCTTAGCTCAAGGAGAATACGGTGAGGACTTGGTGTCCTGAGCTGCGTGTTCAGGACTGGGTGTCCGGGACTGTGTGTCCTAAGGTTTAAATACCTAGCCGCTCCAACCAGACGTACAGTTGTCACAGCAACTGGAACTGGTCCAACACATCATTGTCTTCAACGAGTCATCGGTTTCATCTTCACTTCCTTTTTCTTACTGTTACTCATTGTGAAGCCATTGCATGCTTGCTCTATCTTTTGTCTTCACAACGTGAATGTATGATCTGTTTGGCTTCATAACTTCATAACTTCTTCCTACCTGATCCTTATTACACTGCAGCTATTTGTCTTTGTGCTTTCACTCTATTGAATACTTGACCATGGCTTGCCTAGTGTAATCTAACTTCCGCTGCATAGTAATAGGCAAAATCTTCGCTGTTTGTCTTCATAACACCCACGTTTTGAAGACTTTCATAAAAATCGCCTATTCACCCCCCCTCTAGTCGATATAACGCACTTTCAGTTATGCTTGTTGAATCTCTTGGCTACAATTTACTTTTCGTATCTAGACTTGCTGACTTTGGTTTCAATGTCCTATTTACTGAAGTAGATTGCCAAGTGTTTCGTAGATATAACCATAAAATGGTCTTTAACGATATATGTAGAGGTGATCTTTACATTGTTGATTTCACTAAAAAGGCTCAACCTAGAACTTGCTTAATTGCTAAATTTCTAAAGGCTAGTTGTCGCATAGAAGGCTAGGTCATGTGGGCATGCGAAATCTTGATAAGCTTATTAAAGGTGATCATATCCTTGGAGTAAAAGATGTTATATTTGACAAGGATAGACTTTGTAGTGCTTGTCAAGTAGGAAAACAAGTTGGAGGAAGTCACCCCGTGAAGAACATTATGACCATAAGAAGACCGCTCGAGCTACTTCATATGGATCTTTTTGGTCCCAATGCCTATAAAAGTCTCGGTGATAACTCATTCGATCTGGTTATAGTTGATGATTTTTCAAGATTTACGTGGGTATTCTTTCTTGATGATAAATCACAGGTCCAAAAGATCTTCAAAAACTTTGCTAGGAAGGCCCAAAATCAATTTGAAGTGAAGATCAAGAAGGTTCGCAGCGACAATGGAACGGAGTTCAAGAACACAAATGTGGGTACCTTTCTTGATGAAGAAGGGATCTCACATGAGTTCTTGGCTACGTACACGCCTCAACAAAATGGAGTTGATGAGAGGAAGAACCAAACTCTTATTGAGATGGCTAGAACGATGCTTGATGAGTACAAGACTCCAAAACACTTTTGGGCGGAAGCGGTTGAGACAACTTGTCATGCAACAAATCGCTTGTATCTTCACAAGCTACTAGGCAAGATGGCATACGAGCTCCTCACCGGTAACAAACCCCAAGTTGGATACTTTTGAGTATTCGGCTCAAAGTGCTACATTCTTGATAAGCATCATCGCTCTAAATTTGCTCCTAAATCTCATGAAGGTTTCCTACTTGGTTATGGCTCAAACTCTCACACTTACTGGGTCTACAACAATTTCACCCAAAAGGTTGAAGAGGTGAAGTTTGATGAATCTAATGGCTCGCAAGTAGAGCAATTGCCAATTGATGTAGGAGACAAAGACCCTTTGGAAGCAATTGAAGACTTGTCTATCGGCAAGCTTCCACCTCACGACAAGGTGAACCAAGAGTTGACTTGGAAGCATCCACAAGTGGGACACACCAAGACGAAGAAAACGAGGACGTACACCAAGATGAACCTCCTCAACCTCCTTCACCACGACAAGAGAACGGCAATGTCAACAATGAAGAAGGCCAAGAAGAAGAAGAATATGTTCCACCCAGACCCAAGCAAAAGCTTCCACGAGTTCGATCAAGAGTCGCTAAAGACCATCTCGTCGAGCAAATCTACAATGATATCCAAACCGGGAGAATCACTCACTCTAAAACTCATTTGGCTAACTTTTGTGAACATTATTCATTCATCTCTATCATTGAACCTATGAAGGTTGAAGAAGCATTGGAAGATCCGGATTGGATAAATTCCATGCATGAAGAGCTACACAACTTTGAGAGAAATCAAGTGTGGACATTGGTCGAGAAGCCCGACAACAACCACAACATCATCGGTACCTAATGGGTGTTTCGCAACAAGCAAGACAAAGATGGTCAAGTCATCTGCAACAAAGCTCGTCTAGTCGCCCAAGGCTACACTCAAGTCAAAGTTATGGACTACGATGAGACATATGTCACCATTGCTAGACTTGAGTCCACCCGCATCTTACTTTCCTATGCTAATCACCATGATATCAATTTATACCAAATGGACATTAAAAGTGCTTTTCTAAACAATGAAATTGAGGAGGAAGTTTATGTTAAACAACCTCCCGGCTTTGTCAATCCTAAGAAACACGATCATGTTTACAAACTTCACAAAGCCCTTTATGGTCTTAAACAAGCTCCTAGAGCGTGGTATAAATACTTGACCAAGTTCCTTATTGAAAAAGGCTTTTAAATTGGAAAAATAGATTCTACTCTTTTTACTAAACAGGTTAATAGTGAGTTATTTGTATGCCAAATTTATGTTAATGATATCATATTTGGCTCAACTAATCCTCATTTTAGCAAGAAGTTTGGAAAGCTAATGTCAGAAAATTTTGAGATGTCTATGATGAGTGAACTCAAGTTCTTTCTTGGTTTGCAAATCAAGCAAACTAAGGAAGGCACCTTTGTCTCTCAAACAAAGTACACCAAGGACTTATTCAAGAAGTTCAACATGCAAGAAAGCAAAGGTATGAAAACTCCCATGCCTACTAGTGGACATCTTGACTTGAGTAAGGACAGTGAGCCGGTTGATCAAAAAGTTTATCGCTCTATGATCGGTTCATTGTTACTATTTGCCTCTCGTCCCGATATTATGCTAAGTGTGTGCATGTGTGCACAATATCAAGCGGCCCCCAAAGAATGTCATCTTAAGGCTGTGAAAAGGATAGTGAGATACCTAATACGTACACCAAATTTTGGTATTTGGTATCCTAAGAGGTCATCTTTTGATCTTGTTGGCTACTCCGACTCGGCTATGCCGGAGACAAGGTTGATAGAAAGTCCAGTTTGGGTACTTGTCAATTTATTGGTAGATCTCTTGTGTCTTGGTCTTCCAAGAAACAAAACTCGGTATCCTTATCCACCGCCGAAGCGGAATACATTGTCGTTGGTTCAAATTGTGCTCAATTACTTCGGATGACCCAAACTTTCAAAGATTATGGGATTAATGTGAAACATGTTCCATTGCTTTGTGACAATGAGAGTAGTATTAAGATTGCTCACACTCCCGTGCAAAATTCTCGAACTAAGCATATTGAAGTGCGTCATCATTTCACTCGAGATCATGTTGCTAAAGGGGACATCGATCTTAAGCATGTTCATACTGATAAGCAATTAGCGGATATATTCACCAAACCGCTTGATGAGAAAGCATTTTGCTGTTTGAGAGGTGAATTGAACATCATTGATGCTTCAAACTTGGAGTGGGAAGTCCATTTGGATACATGCAAGGCATGAATCTATGACAAATCCTTGATATTTCTCTTATGATTATATTCATATGTCTTGGATATATTTGCACCCTTGCATGTTATCTAACCCTTGTAGGTACTTGGATGAATCTAAATCTATGAGATAGCAACCCACTCACATCTTGAGCGATCTCTACATTACCAAGTCTCTACAATACGGTGGTTGATGACAAGGAAGCATGAAACCCTTCAACATATCCTTCGACAAATTATATGTATCAAACTTCATGATTGTCATTTTGGATACACAAGTGCTCTTCCTTGCAAAACTAACCCATGTAGGTAGATGAACTCAACTCCAAGTGCTGCTCCCAACCATTCTTGTGCTACATCAACCTTGAGCACCCCATGCAAGTTCAACTACATGATAAAGATCAACACCACCACCCAAGGTATGTCATTCCGTCTTAGAGAAGCTTTACCTCAAGACATAGGTCAAAGCAACTCAACAAGATGTGAATACATCAAATGCTTAAACAAAAAATGGTAACCCCATTTTGAGCTTAAACGATGAGTATGACTTATGATCAAGTGTTCTTACTTGACTCCTCAGTCAATATACTCTAACATAGGTGACTTTGTCACCGCCCAATTCTAGATGAAGTTCTCTAGTGTTTCCTTGAGTTTTTGCAAACTTCATCTAGATTTCCTTTGCTTCGGTTTGTTCTGCATTCCTTGCATCCAATTCCATGCAAATCCTTGTGAGATCTTTCTTGTCTAGTGAGCTGAGGTGACAAGTGTTTTCTCTATGATAAACTCGCTCACACCGGTTTGTTGTTTTCGGTCCAACTGAACTGTTTCGGTGCAACCGGAACATACCACTCGGTGCAACCAATTTCACTACAGGAAAGACAACTTGCCACTTGTTCCTGCATTCTTTTTGCTCCAGCTCCACTCAATGATTCTTGTCTTCTACCAGCATCACATTCGACTTGCTGCTTTGCTTTGTGACTCAAGGACCGAACCCATTGTAACAAACATCCAGAAGAGCCCTTCTTGGAAATTGATGTCAAAGGGGGGGAGAGATCACATCAAAGCTTAATTATTTCTATAGGGGGAGAGAGTTCTTCAATGAGAAAGAAGTATCACATCAAAGACCCTGGATGCTTGGTGTTCAAGAGGAGAGAAGTTACATGTCTTTTTAAGAGGGGAAAGACATGTTCATTTTTTTATCTCTTTCTTTCGTTGCTTTGATTTTCTGTTCGCTATGTTCTCCCAGTATCCCAAGCAAGATTCAGGGGGAGCAAGACATCTAAGGGAAGGAAATCCTTGGATTCATTGCATATCTTTACCTTTGGGGACATGTCTATATCCAATAGAGTAATCAGTACTCACTCTCTACATGTCATCCCAGTCTTGGTACTCTTGTGGTTTCTTTGTTTACTCTGGCTAGTAGATGTATCAGTGTTATCTAACCTTGTTTACTCAGGTTCATTTCTCCTAAGCCAACTCAAGACCACAAGGTAAGTCTATGCAGCACACTCATGTGCATGAGGACTTCTTGCTGATGTACATATTTTTTGCAAGAAAGACTCATGAGCACTCAGGTACATCTCCTATATTTACATATTTTGCTCTGATGCATATAGCCAAGATACATGTAACACATTGCTTACTCTATCATGCTATGCATTCACATGTTCTTATATTCCATATTTACACGATTGCATACATATAGGGGAGCCTATGCATGTTACATGTATTTCCAAAGCTTTACCTGTTATTCTCTATATCTTTATCTAAAGCTTTGATGTATGATGTCATCAATTACCAAAAAGGGGGAGATTAAAAGCACAAGTGCTCCCCGAGTAATTTTGGTAATTAATGTCAACATATCTCTTGTTGGACTAATACTTTCATCTAGCATATTTCAAATAAGTCCAACAGTGGAGTGGCTTGGACTAGAGGATGTGGGACCCCTTCAAGATGATGAAGACAAATGATTGGCTCTAGCTAAAAGCTCAGGACTCTACATTTTTCATTTTAGTGATCCAAGATCACATTGAGTCCATAGGAAAGCCAATACTATTCAGAGGGGATGAGGTGTTGCTTAATGAGGTTCTTGCTCAAAGTGCTTAGTGATATACTCCACAACCCTCAACCACTTTCTCATATCCAAATATGTCCCAAACCAAAAGTCAAACTCGGCCCCACCGAAATTTCCTATCCGGCAGCACCGAGTTCTCTTGGCATAGTCACTGCCAGAAACCCTGATCAATTCGGTCTCATCGATGGGATCTCGGTATCACCGAGAAAGGCTTGCAAACTCTCTGTTGCCTATTGCATTAATTTCGGTCTCATCGAAACATGACATCGGTCCCACTGAGTTTGCTTGGCCAACTCTCTGTTTAGCTTATTACCAAAATCGATCCCACCTAATTTGTGTAAACGGTCCAACCGAGATGAGGCTTTACCCTAACCCTAGCACATCGGTCCCACCGACTTGATCAAATCGGTCCCAGCGAAAACCCTAATGGTCACTTTATGAACAAAATCGGTCTGACCGAGTTGTATGATTCGGTCCCACTGAGTTTGGTGATTTGTGTGTAATGGTTAGATTTTGTGTGGAGGCTATATATACCCCCCCACCCACTCTTCATTCGTGGAGAGAGCCATCAGAACATGCCTACACTTCCAACATACATTTTCTGAGAGAGAACCACCTACACTTGTGTTGAGGTCAAGATACTTCATTCCAACAACATAAATCTTGATCTCTAGCCTTCCCACAAGTTGCTTTCCACTCAAATCATCTTTCCACCAAATCCTATCCTATGAGAGAGAGTTGAGTGTTGGGGAGACTATCATTTCAAGCACAAGAGCAAGGAGTTCATCATCAACACACCATTTGTTAACTCTTGGAAAGTGGTGTCTCCTAGATTGGTTAGGTGTCACTTGGGAGCCTGTCGGATTTCGGGTTCCGGCAGACCCTTGAGGTTCGAACACTGGGGTGCGCGCGGAGATTTCACCTTCTACCTACCTGCACCCCTCCGCCTCACTAAGATCTAAGCTATGGAAAGAACAGCACAAGAGACACAGAGTTTATACTGGTTCGGGCCACTGTTGTGGTGTAATACCCTACTCCAGTGTGTGGTGTGGTGGATTGCCTCTTGGGCTGATGATGATGAGCAATACAAGGAAGAACAGCCCCGCGAGGGTCTATTCTTGGCTGGGGGGACGAACTGCTGGGAGGAATTCAGTCACCCTTCTCTCTCTCTCTCTTCTCGATTGCGATCCGATCTCGATCCCCCTCTTCTGTGGGTGGCTAGTCCTATTTATAGGCAAAGGCCCTGGGCCTCTTCCCAAATATTGAGCGGGAAGGGCGCCAACAATTGGCCATTTTGGAGGGGAACATCTGGTACACTTATCCTGACTAAAGTTGGTCCTCGCCTGCCAAAGGCTCTGGTGGTGACGCTGGCTTGGGCTCCACAATGACTTCTTCCCTGCCGTTGGACTGGTCTTGGTCTCGTTGCACAAAAACGGGTGCCTTTGCTTGATGCTCTCGCCTGCGCTTGGTCCCTTTGCACCAAACAGGAAAGGAGGACACTGCGCGGGCTGGCGCCCGCCTGGCGCCCTTGGTCGTCATGGCTGGCGTCACGGGCACCTCGTGAGGTACCCCGCCTTAATATCTCCGCCTCCTCGCGAGCCAGCCTGATGAGGCCATGCCTGAGGAAGCTCCGTGTCGTCCGCCCCGCGAGGCTTGGCCCCTCGCAAGGGTCTTGGGTCTGTGTTGATGAAGATGGGCCGTGCTGGGCCCCCTTTGAGCCACGCCGCAGGCCGCAGGCAGGCAAGTCTGGGGACCCCCGTTCCCAGGACACCGACAGTAGCCCCCGGGCCCAAGGCGCGCCCGGACTTGGCCGTGCAGGGAGGCGAAAGGGCAAGGGCGAAGTGCCGCGGGCCCTAACAGCCTGCGGCCTTGGGCGCCGCGTGGCGGTTGGTTGGGCATGGGCGGCACTGTTCCCCCACGCCCCCCTTATTCTACGCCATGCTAGGCGGACTCGTAGTCATACACAGCCGCTCCCCTTTTTGTTGCTCGAGCGCCCTCTGTCCTTCCTCCGTTCGAACTCCAGCTTCTGTCTTCAACCCAATCTCGAACCTTCCCCCCCCTTCCCATCACCATGGCTCCGACGAATAAGGGAAGAGGGAAGAAACACATGCCTCCGCCTTGCTCGTCGCCGATGGCGGCCCCCGCCGAGGGCTTGGGCAAGGTCAGCTCGGCTTTGGCCACTATCTTCAACGAATGCGGGAGGACGACGGCCTGGCCCGCGTCCCACTTCTCCATCGATATGATAGTCACTGAGGTCCCATATTTTGCCGACGCCCTGTGGGCGGGTCTGGTTCCCCCCTTTTCTGATTTCTTCAATGTCGTGCTTTCCCACTATCAGGTCCACATGATGCATCTGGGTCCTGAATCCATCACCCTCCTTTTGGTCTTCGCCTTTGTTTGCGAGGAAATGATGGGCATCCTTCCTTCGGTTGCCTTGTTGTGCCACTTCTTCTCTCTGTGCCTTGTCGACCCTACCCAATGCTGGGCGTGCATGAGCTTCATTGCCGCGCCTGAGACAGCGGCCTCAGGGATTGACTTCAGGCTCCCTCTGCCCGCGGCTGGGTTCCGCGAGCGGTGGCTGTATGTGGATGCAGGGGTGCCCAGCCCCCTGCTATCGGAGCCAACTTCGCCTGCTGTCCCCAATTCGGGCTGGGGCCAGGAGACGCTTGAGAGCCCCCGGCTCGTCTTCGTCTCGCACCGCTTCGCGTTCTTGAGGTCGCTTGGCGTGACAGCGCCCAAGGTGGTGAAGGAGTTCTTGCTACGCCGCGTTGCTCCTCTCCAACGCCACTCCCGCCGGATGTGGGCCTTCAGCGGGCGTGATGATCGTATGAGGCTCCAGGAAGAGGACCTGACTCCTGAAGTGCTGACGCCAGCGCTCTTGATCCTAACTGGGGACCCCAACCCTGGCAGCATCCAGCAGGGAGGGGCCTTGCTGTACCTCTGCCAGAACAGGGGCGATTTTGTGAATCAGATGCCTATCTTTGATGAGTGGGGGTCGTGCCCCGCCGGCCTCCGGGGGCCTCGCGAGAACCCAGTGATGGTGACTGCCCTTCTGGTCGGCCAAGGCGACTCTTCCTCGAGTGGCAGAGCAGGGAGGCATGAGGCGCCAGAGGCCGAGGGGGCTCCCGGCGGGGTGACAGCGTCGGGCGATGCTCATGAGGGAGCAGCTCTTGGGGCCCATGCCGCTGAGGCTGAGGGTGGCAAGCAGCTGCCCTCAGCGCCTGCGACTGAGGCCCCTGAGGCTCCAGCCACTTCTCTTGGCGAGGCGATTGGCAGCGCGCATCAGGCAGGCGCCCCTGACACGGATCGCCTTGACGCTCCGTCTTCGTCGCAGGTTGATCCCTGCGCTCAACTCTTGGGCCGCTTCCGTGTGGACTTTGAGGCCCTCCGGAAGAGAAGGGAGGCCCTGGGCAACGATTACCCTTGCCGCCTGCCAAAGCGTAGGAAGTACTTCACCACTGATGAGTAAGCCTTCTCCTTTCCCAGCTCCCGATCCTTCTGTTGCTTTTATTGATCCTTGCTCCGCAAGCCCTTCCAGCTGAGCTCGCGGAGCTAGCTGAGGTGTCGTCTCCCTTGGCTTCGCCCCCTCCACCGTCCTCAAGCGCTCCGAGTAGCAGAGCCCTTGCGGTGAGGGCGAACGGTGAGGCAAACCGTCCCGAGGCGCATCGTGGCCCTACGCACCTCGAGATCCTCCTTCGCGGGCCTTCTCGTGGCATAGCCAGCCTACCATGGGCTTCTCGCCTGGTCGTGGACTGCGATTGGCTGAGGCGCTCCCTGCGCTATTCATCTAGGGACGGGCTGGCTCCAGGCCAGGCTTCTGGCGTGGCGTGCCCGGCCGTCGCGAGAGTGCCAGCCCCCAGCCCCCTGCACGGAGGGGGAGTGCTGATTCGAGGCCCCCGGCGCTTGCTCGGGGCAGATGATGGTGTGGAAGACGTGCTCGAGCGTGCCCGGGAGCGTTGCGCTCTTCGCCAAGGATTCCTTCGAAGGGCGGCTAACGCGGTGAGCCTGCTTGGTGAGGAGCTTGCTGATGAAGACGCGCGCCTTGAGGCCGAGGGCTTGCGCCTGGCTGCAGAGAGGTGCGAGCTGGAGGGCGCCATCGCCCTTGCGCGCCGTCAGCGCGACCTTGACGACGCAGAGGCCAAGGCGTCGCTGGTGGCCTCTCGGGAGGCCCGATCTTGGGCCGCTGAGGAGGCCCGGGAAGCTAACTAGCGGCGAGAGGCGGCGGAGGAGCGGGCTCGGGAGCTCCTGGCCTGGTGCCACTCACTGGAGGAGCAAGTGGAGATGCGCGAGGCAGCCCTCGCATCGATGAAGGTGGCCTCTGGCGACCCAGCAGAGCTCCAGAAGCGTGAGGAGGCGCTAACGCTGGAAGCCGCCGAACGTACCCGCGAGTACGAGCGTCTGGAGATGATGGAGCGCTTGGTCACGCAGACGGAGGATGATGTCGCTGCACGGGAAGCCTGTGTCCTTGAGGAGGTCGAACGTCGGGTGGCGATGGCGCGCTTGAACCTCGAGCATGAGTTCGAGGAGAGGTTGGAGTTGATCCGGGCCGAGGCTGAAGGTAGGATTGCTGCCTTGAGGGCCAAGCTTGAGGAAGCGACGCGGCGGGCCGATGCTTTTCGGGCTGCCCTTGAGGTAGCGCAAGGGGAGTCAACCACCTCCCAGGCCGAGCTGCTCCTTCTTCGCCAGCGGGTGGAGGAGGCTGAGGTCGTCGCGCGCCAGAATGCGGACAAGATACGTCAGCGGCGGATCCTGGAGCATGAGCACGGCCCCATGCTCACCACGCTCCGGGAGAGAGCCAACACAGCCTTGGGCAACATCTGCGAGGCGGCTGTTGGCGAGCCGCACGCAGTCAACTACGCCGGCAACCTTCAGTTCTTCACCGACGTGGTGACGCAGCTGGAGGCGCGGTCGGTCAGGGCCGACAGGTTGGTGGAGGGGAAGAGCCGCGCCCTGCTCGGGCGTGCATTTTCTCGCGTCTTCAGCCATCTCCAGAACATGGATCCCCACTTCGATTTCGACGCCGCCATCGCCCCAGTCCCCCAGGCCGTCCGAGACGACCTGGCGCACTGGGTGGAAGACAATGTGGATGCTCTTGTCACGGCCTTCGCTTCAGACAACGACGGCGTGATCGTGGCTGCCGACGAGGGCGGTGCGGTGAACGGCCCTGACGCCGCTGGTGGTGATGCAGACAACAATGGCGAGTTTAGCGATGCCAGCAACGGTTCGGGTGGTGCTCCTGAGGACGCATTGGGGGATTTATTCGACTGATCGTGCATCGTTCCTGTTTCCTTACCCTGCATGAATAGAACTAAGGTTTTGGCCTGATGGCTGTGAGAGCATTTTGGAGGGGGAGCCCCTCATGTAAAACTTGTGTTCTTCGTACTAGTAGACGTTACATTGCCCAGGCACCCGCGCCAAGTGGTTGGCTTAAGCGACGCGCTGGTCGGCTAGTTTACCTTTGTCCCGTGCGGGCCCTGAGGTAGCCTGTGGGAGGCTGTGGTGTAACGCCCCGAGACCGATGTGCCAGGTGTCCTCCAGTTATTCGCTGTTGTTGCGTTGTCATTGCTTGCGTGTCATGCATTGCATATCATGTCATCATGTGCATTTCATTTGCATACGTGTTCGTCTCATGCATCCGAGCATTTTCCCCGTTGTCCGTTTTGCATTCCGACGCTCCGTTCTCCTCCGGTGGTCCTTTCTACCTTTCTTTCATATGTGGGGATTAAACATTTCCGGATTGGACCGAGATTTGCCAAGCGGCCTTGGTTTACTACCGGTAGACCGCCTGTCAAGTTTCGTACCATTTGGACTTCGTTCGATGCTCCAACGGTTAACCGAGGGACCGAAAAGGCATCGTTTGTGTTGCAGCCCAACACCCCTCCATTTTGGCCCAAAACCCACCTAAACCTCCTCCATCATCTCGGTCGTTCGATCACGATCGCGTGGCCGAAAACCGCACCTCATTTGGACTCTCCTAGCTCCCTCTACCTATAAATATGTGCCTCCCTCCGAAATTTCCGCGCAGATGAAACCCTAGCTTCTTCCCCTCGCGCCGCTGGACGAAAACCCCCACCGCGCCGGACAATGTCCGCCACTACTGCCACCTCACCCGGACCAATCCGGAGCCGCCACGTCGCCTCCTCCGCCGCCCGAACCAACCAGCGCCCGCCACCTCAGCGCGCCGCTCCACTCTCTCTCCTCCCGCGCCGCCGCGGCCCGCGGGGCCCGAGACAGGCCCGCCCGGGCCCGGAGCCGCCGGCGCCGTCCTCGCGCGCCCGCCCAGCGCTTGGCTCCGCCTGAGCCGCTGTGCCCCGCTCGCTGTCGCCGGTGGCCGCGCCGGCGAGCCACCGCCCCCACACCCCGATGCCGGTGACCTCGTAGCTTGACCCCGCCGGCACCACCCCGCTCGCTCGTTGCCTCTCCAGCGTGCCATGGCCGCCGCCGACCTCCCTACGCCGCCCCGCGCCGGGATCCGGCCGGATCCGGTGAGATCCGGCCGGATCCGCCATCTCCGGCGAGATCCACCCCTCTCCCCGCCATCTCCAGCAAGAACCGCGCCGGCGAACCTCGGGTCCCGTGCCATTGACTTTTACCTCGAGGGTATAATTTCTACTAAGTCCCCGAGATTTCCATGTTTCATATGCCCTTGTTCATCATGTCGTAACTCATCATCCGTAGATCCGTTTTGGGCGTATAGCATATCAAAATGTTCGCCTCAAAGAGCACATCATTTCATCTCATGGCATCATTTTCATTTGAGCTCATCTTGACGCCCGAAATGCTGTTGGAAGAGTGCTATTTGAGATAGTTGCCAGATCTGCTGCTCCAATTAGCTATTTGTCATTTTTGCCATGATTATTGTGTTTTGTTATATGCCATGCCATATTTCCAGGGGTGCCATCCATGTATTTTTTTGATGTGTGTGGTGACTAGCACAAGCTTGCAAAGTGGTGCATTCGTTAATGCTGATTTCAGGGACTTAGCATTTCCACTAAGTCCTTGATCTGTTTATCTCAATATGCCATATGTTCATGTTGTTTCCTAGTGATCCGTGCCTCTTTTGAGGATGATCAATAAGGATGATTTGTTAATCTCGTAGTGCTCTATCCATCCATGCCTTTGTTTGCAATTATGGAGCACCCTATCTTGAGTCAATCGAGCTCTACTTTTGCTATTTCGTGAATCTGGGCAGATTGTCTACTTGTTAGCGATTTTGCCGAGGATGTTCTAGTTGATCCGTGCATGCTATGTTATTGTTCTTGCCATGCTAGCTTGTATAATGTGTATTATTGATGGGTGTATGCTTAGATTGTCATGCCTTGCTCTGTGGTGAGTGCATCGAGCTCGTAAACATGCCTACTTGATATCTGTTTTTGCATGCTCCAGTTTTTCTCTAAGTCTGTAATCTGTTTATGTTTTTGCCATGTTCACATGCTTGCAATTGTATTTTCTGATCCCTTTTGGCTCAAGGTCACTAAGGGAATTTTGTTAAGCTCATTGAGTAGCTCCATGCCATGCTTTGCCTTGCCATGTTCAGGTCCTGTAGCATATAGTTTTCATGCTCCAAAGTGTGCTACCTGATCTGAAATTCCAGACAAGTGTTAATTTCACTAAGTCTGAGATATGTTTACTATTTGCGCTTTTGACATGCTTGTTTGAACCTGTTAATGGATGAATTGGCCGTAGCTCAGTGTTCATATTTTGTTAAGAATCATGAGTGGATCCCTGCCATGTATTTTGTTGTCATGTTTGAGTGCTGTAGCATGTTCATCTTGTTGCATTTAGATGGCTACTTGCTGTTTATCGCAGACCGGTGCCATATTTGTTTTGCTCGCCATTTCCAAACTGTAACTCCGATTCCAGCGTTCTTTATATCGTTTTCAAGAGATTTCATCTCACCTTTCCAGTGGCACACTTGGATTTCCATGTTGAGGCCAGGTTCATTCATTCCCTTGCAAATCATGCGTATGCATCGCATACCGCATCCCGCATATCATACCATGTTCATGTGTTGGTTGTTTACTATGTTGTGTGCTTCTTTCCGGTGTTTGCTTCTTCGGGTTGGTTCTGGTAACGTCGCGTTCGTGAGGATCCGTTCGACTTCGTCCGTTTGTCTTCCTCATGGACTCGTTCTTCTTCCTTGCGGGATTTGAGGCAAGATGACCATACCCTCGAAATCACTTCTATCTTTGCTTGCTAGTTGCTCGCTCTTTTGCTATGCCTATGTTGCGATACCTACCACTTGCTTATCATGCCTCCCATATAGTTGAACCAAGCCTCTAACCCACCTTATCCTAGCAAACCGTTGATTGGCTATGTTACCACTTTGCTCAGCCCCTCTTATAGCGTTGTTAGTTGCAGGTGAAGATTGAAGTTTGTTCCTTGTTGGAACATGGCGGTGTTGTTCCTTGTTGGAATATGTTTACTTGTTGGGATATCACAATATATCTTATTTAATTTATGCATCTATATACTTGGTAAAGGGTGGAAGGCTCGGCCTTATGCCTGGTGTTTTGTTCCACTCTTGCCGCCCTAGTTTCCGTCATATCGGTGTTATGTTCCCGGATTTTGTGTTCCTTACGCGGTTGGGTATAATGGGAACCCCTTGAAAGTTCGCTTTGAATAAAACTCCTCCAGCAAGGCCAACCTTGGTTTTACCATTCGCCACCTAGCCTCTTTTTCCCTTGGGTTAGGCCAGCCCAAGGGTCATCTTTATTTTAACCCCCCCCCCCGGGCCAGTGCTTGTCTAAGTGTTGGTCCCAACTGAGTAGACTGCGGGGCCACCTCGGGGAAACTTGAGGGCTGGTTTTACTCGTAGGATGTCTCATCCGGTGTTGCCCTGAGGACAAGATATGTGCAGCTCCCATCAGGATGTCAGCGCATCGGGCAGCTTTGCTGGTCATGTTTTACCATTGTTGAAATGTCTTGTAACCGGGATTCCGAGTCTGATCGGGTCTTCCCGCTAGAAGGAATATCCTTCGTTGACCGTGAGAGCTTGTGATGGGCTAAGTTGGGACACCCCTGCAGGGATTTGAACTTTCGAAAGTCGTGCCCGCGGTTATGGGCAGATGGGAATTTGTTAACGTCCGGTTGTAGAAAACCTGAAGTTGACCTTAATTAAAATACATCAACCGCGTGTGTTACCGTGATGGTCTCTTTCTGGCGGAGTCCGGGAAGTGAACACGGTGTTGGAGTTATGCTTGACGTAGGTTGTTCTAGGATCACTTCTTGATCATAGTTTTCTCGATCGTGCTTTGCCTTCTCTTCTCGCTCTCATTTATGTATGTTAGCCACCATATATGCTAGTCGCTTGTTGCAGCTCCACCTCATACCTTTTATCCTACCCACAAGCTTAAATAGTCTTGATCGCGAGGGTGCGAGATTGCTGAGTCCCCGTGGCTCACAGATACTTCCAAAACCAGCTTGCAGGCGCCGATGAGTCCGTGCAGACGACGCAACCAAGCTCAAGGAGGAGCTCGATGAAGATCTTGTCCTTCGTGTTGTTTCATTTCTAGTTGATCAGTAGTGGAGCCCAGTTGGGGTCAATCGAGGACCTTGTCGCATTTGGGGTAGTCTTCTTTTATTATGGTTCCGTATTCAGACCTTGATTGTATTTGGATGTTGTAATGCTTTATTCATGTATTTGTGTGAAGTGGCGATTGTAAGCCAACTATGTATCTCTTTCCCTTATGTATTACATGGGTTGTGTGAAGATTACCTCACTTGCGAAATTCCTTTCAATGCGGTTATGCCTCTAAGTCGTGCTTCGACACGTGGGAGATATAGCCTTACAAGTTGGTATCAGAGCTTTCCCCGACCTTAGGAGCCCCATTGCTTGATCGAATTAGCGGACGAGTTGAATCTAAAAAAATGTTTTGAGTCATTTAGGAATTATATATCAGAGAGTTTAGGAATTCTTTTTACTCCACAGTCCCTTCATCGCTCTGGTAAGGCATCCTGACGTTGAGTTTTGACTCTTCTCTTCTCAAATTTCACTAAATTTTTTTAGGATCACGCGGGTATCTTGGAATCATTCCGATCGATTTGTGGCGAGAACATTGTTCTTGGTGCCTCCTGTCATTTAGGGGTTGTGGCAGTGTCCCGGGGAGTTGAGCTCCGAGGTGTTGTCGTCACAATTTTATCGTTGCAGTTCTGGAATACCTGAGTTTAGTTTCGCCGACATCGAAAATCTCTTTTATGCAGTTCGTTGGTGAGATAACCTCGACGCCACCCAGTACTGGGGCGGGAGTTCGGGAGTATTGCCATAACTTGTATAACGGATGCTTTTCGAAGGTTGAGGTAGACAATTTCCGAAGGTTTCTTGGTTATGTGTTGAAGGATGGATACACCTGGATGTAGGATTTGTTAGTTTTGGGTGAGATATTATGCTTCCCCTGTATCCCCAACACCTGATTGCATAACCGGAAAGTTTCGGGAGTTTCTAAGTGGGAATTCAAGTAGCTCTTAGGATATCTTTCCGACAGATGTATGATATGAAATTGGGGTTCGACGTCTAGTGGTCCGCCTATTCACGGTTGGTTTTACAGTGGTCTCGTTGTGTCTTAAAGAGTCCTTGGCTATGCCAACTCGGGGACGCTTCGTATGTCATGTGCACTACCTTGTACATGATGGTGATGTACGATCGAGCCCGTGTAGGACCCACCACGAAAACTTCGGACGAAATCTCTATCATATGTTTGTTTCGGCTTATTCCGCAAGCCAATCCTTTGTTTTGTTTTGAGTTGTGGTATTCAAGTTGCTTCAATGTCAAGTGTTGATTCCATACCCTTTCCCAAATGGTGTTCTCATACTCCTATGTGAATACTAAACCTTCATGATAATCGAGACTGTCATGTCAATCCGTTTCAACCGGTGTGTCTCTCATCAAGCGGATCCGTTCATGTGCAACATCCGCAAGATTCAATCTCAGCTTTCTAAACGGTGTTCGTTCATCCATCCTAAGTTGTCTTTGTTGTCCCTCCCTCCCACCCTTGCTTCTTAAGGACTCAGATTCCTTAATCAAGTATCCATGGTATCGATGGAAGTCTCTCCATTCTGTTCTTTCAATGTTCTTATCCGGTGATTCTCATGAAGATTCTAATGGAGCTTCAAGTTCGTCATTCTTCATTCTTTTCTTCTCCGGTGGATTCAAGTCAAGCTTTCTTGATCTTACCCTTTTCCTCATTTCAATGCTTTCTCATGCCGGTGAAATTCTTAATCGTTCACCTCTCGCTATTCTATTGTTCCGGAGTGCTCAAGATATCTTGAAGATTCATGTTTCCACTCTGCTTTCGTAATCCTTTCAAGCTCTTTCGAGAGTGTTATCTCATTCTAGTCATTTAATTCAACCGGTGCAACCTCTCTTTTAAATCATTTCAACAGTATTTTCTTTTCAGTGGGCCCTAACCCATAGGTCTTTTCCCAGGATTTTACCTGACTCTTCTTATTTTCCCGGAGCTAGCCTCAAATTCTTTAAAGTTTGACGTAAGAATGATTTATCATCAGTCAAATGTTTTCTCCAAGATCTGTCAAAATCTTTTTAGCGTTGGCTCAATCTCTTCGCTTTTGATTCTTCTGGAGTGCCTAAACAATTCTTGGTGGTGTTTCTCGTCGTCATGTGAAGACCGAAGAAGAGTTTTACCTCCATATCTATCCGTTCTCTTAGAGATTCGTGGTTCTAATTCGAGGCCATCCTCTCATAATTCTTTGATTGTGAGAATTCTTTTTATCCATCCGGAGCAATTCAGGAGCCTTTTCAGTTTGTTCATCCGGAGCCCATCATCTAAGATTTATTCATTCTCAGCTTTCAGCAATCATTCTCCAAATTTTACAGGTGCTTCGTTCAAGTGATCTTTAATCGGCTCGTGATCTCTTTGTTCTCATGTATCTAAATCCTCTCAAGCATCTTTGCTTAATTGCTAATTCTTCCCGGTGTTTCTTCATGGTTTTAATCATTCTTTTTCAATTCTTACGGTGGTTCGTTCAAGAGTTCTCTTCCTTGGTTATCATATCAATGCATTCGTGTTTTCCAAATTCTACCGGTGGATCGTTGAAGACCTTCTCAAGCTCAAGTTATACCTCTCTTTAATCCTTTCCACGATAATAAGTAATATGCCAAATCCGTTGGTTGTCATCAATTTAATTGGTGAAGGATAAGCATAATGTAATTCTTATTCTTGTTTCATCCATATGTTAATCTTTTCTTCTAGAGTTTATTCACGATGAGTAAATTCTTGGTTTCAAGTGCTCATCCTTCTTTCCCGGAGTTCCAAGCTCTAATTATCACGGAGATCCATCTAAATCATTACAAGGATTCACCTTGTGTTTTCAACTTCTCTTTCTTTCGTTATCCTTTTGTTTACCGGAGTTCTTTATGGAGGTTCTACATGATGGTTCATAAAGGATTTAATTCCTTCTCGAAGTTTTCATCGAGATTCTTTTCTAAGGAGCTCAAGCATTCTTCATCTTGCTATCCGGAGTGCAATTTCTTTCTACCGTATCTTTGGAGGTGGTATTATGTCATTCTTGATAATTTGAGTTCATGTTTTCATGATTCGCATGTTGTCAAGATTGGGATATTTTAAATCCATCAATCTCGTCATTGGAGCTATCTTGGGTTATATTTCACCTAAAGCCTTCCCTAAGGATTGTTGCTATCTATGGTGTTTAGAAATGACCCAAGTTATTCATCTATCCTCCCGGTGAAATAAGCTTCTCATCTCCTTGTTTTTATCAATCTAATATATCGTTTCCGTTAGGGGAAGAATTTCACCTCATAGTTTTGAGATGTTCTCCATAAGCTCACTACAACCTTGTTCTTTTCGTTGCTGGTTTTCCAACAACTCCGTTCGACCCTTCTCCTAAGGATGCCTTCTCAAGCTCTTTTGGCAGAAGTTGGCATTTTCTCCTCATTTCTCCTATTTCAATTATCTGTCTTCTATTCTTTTGTTCCGGGGGCATTGTGATGTTGCTTTCTTCAACCATCATCTCGTTTCATCAAAGATTATGTTCTTTTCATGATTGTCCATTTAACCGCAGTGTTGTGCCCTTTTGCTCAAGTTCTTTTCGCCTTATCAAGCCCTGCATCTCTTTTCTACCGGAGTCCTGTCCGAATTTGTTCTTCCTAGTGACTCTTCTCTACCGGAGTGCTTTCCACTTTGTTCTCCTCCGTTGTATTATTCTTTCAAATTGCTTAACCTCGCAAGGTTCTTTTGTTTCACTCGTTTGTCGTAAGAAGCAACTTAGTTTACCTCTTCTCTTTATTTTCTGTTTTCCCTCCGGTGCCATTCTAGATCTTGGAATGAGATCCTCTTGTAGTGGTGGAGTGTTGTAATGCCCCGAGACCGATGTGCCAGGTGTCCTCCAGTTATTCGCTGTTGTTGCGTTGTCATTGCTTGCGTGTCATGCATTCCATATCATGTCATCATGTGCATTTCATTTGCATACGTGTTCATCTCATGCATCCGAGCATTTTCCCCGTTGTTCGTTTTACATTCCGACGCTCCGTTCTCCTACGGTGGTCCTTTCTACCTTTCTTTCGTGTGTGGGGATTAAACATTTCCGGATTGGACCGAGATTTGCCAAGCGGCCTTGTTTTACTACCGGTAGAGCGCCTGTCAAGTTTCGTTCCATTTGGACTTCGTTTGATGCTCCAACGGTTAACCGAGGGACCGAAAAGGCCTCGTGTCTGTTGCAGCCCAACACCCCTCCATTTTGGCCCAAAACCCACCTAAACCTCCTCCATCATCTCGGTCGTTCGATCACGATCGCATGGCCGAAAACCGCACCTCATTTGGACTCTCCTAGCTCCCTCTACCTATAAATATGTGCCTCCCTCCGAAATTTCCGCGCAGATGAAACCCTAGCTTCTTCCCCTCGCGCCGCCAGACGAAAACCCCCACCATGCCGGACAATGTCCGCTACCGCCACCACCTCACCCGGACCAATCCGGAGCCGCCACGTCGCCTCCTCCGCCGCCCGAACCAACCAGCGCCCGCCACCTCAGCGCGTCGCTCCACTCTCTCTCCTCCCGCGCCGCCGCGGCCCGCGGGGCCCGAGGCAGGCCCGCCCGGGCCCGGAGCCGCCGCCGGCGCACTCGCGCGCCCGCCCAGCGCCTGGCTCCTCCCGAGCCGCTGTGCCCCGCTCGCTTTCGCCGGGTGGCCGCGCCGGCAAGCCACCGCCACCGCACCCCGACGCCGGTGACCTCGTCGCTTGACCCCGCCGGCACCACCCCACTCGCTCGTCGCCTCTCCAGCGCGCCACGGTCGTCGCCGACCTTCCTACGCTGCCCCACGCCGGGATCCGGCCGGATCCGGCGAGATCCGGCCCGGATCCGCCATCTCCGGCGAGATCCACCCCTCTCCCCGCCATCTCCGGCGAGAACCGCGCCGGCGAACCTCGGGTCCCGTGCCATTGATTTCCATGTTTCATATGCCCTTGTTCATCATGTCGTAACTCATCATCCGTAGATCCGTTTTGGGCGTATAGCATATCAAAATGTTCGCCTCAAAGAGCACATCATTTCATCTCATGGCATCATTTTCATTTGAGCTCATCTTGACGCCCGAAATGCTGTTGGAAGAGTGCTATTTGAGATAGTTGCCAGATCTGCTGCTCCAATTAGCTATTTGTCATTTTTGCCATGATTATTGTGTTTTGTTATATGCCATGCCATATTTCCAGGGGTGCCATCCATGTATTTTTTTGATGTGTGTGGTGACTAGCACAAGCTTGCAAAGTGGTGCATTCGTTAATGCTGATTTCAGGGACTTAGCATTTCCACTAAGTCCTTGATCTGTTTATCTCAATATGCCATATGTTCATGTTGTTTCCTAGTGATCCGTGCCTCTTTTGAGGATGATCATAAGGATGATTTGTTAATCTTGTAGTTCTCTATCCATCCATGCCTTTGTTTGCAATTATGGAGCACCCTAGCTTGAGTCAATCGAGCTCTACTTTTGCTATTTCATGAATCTGGGTAGATTGTGTACTTGTTAGCGATTTTGCCGAGGATGTTGTAGTTGATCCGTGCATGCTATGTTATTGTTCTTGCCATTTCTAGCTTGTATAATGTGTATTATTGATGGGTGTATTCTTATATTGTCATGCCTTGCTCTGTGGTGAGTGCATCGAGCTCGTAAACATGCCTACTTGATATCTGTTTTTGCATGCTCCAGTTTTTCTCTAAGTCTGTAATCTGTTTATGTTTTTGCCATGTTCCCATGCTTGCAATTGTATTTTCTAATCCCTTTTGGCTCAAGGTCACTAAGGGAATTTTGTTAAGCTCATTGAGTAGCTCCATGCCATGCTTTGCCTTGCCATGTTCAGGTCCTGTAGCATATAGTTTTCATGCTCCAAAGTATGCTACCTGATCTGAAATTCCAGACAAGTGTTAATTTCACTAAGTCTGAGATCTGTTTACTATTTGCGCTTTTGACATGCTTGTTTGAACCTGTTAATGGATGAATTGGTCGTAGCTCAGTGTTCTTGTTAAGCATCATGAGTGGATCCCTGCCATGTATTTTATTGTCATGTTTGAGTGCTGTAGCATGTTCATCTTGTTGCATTTAGATGGCTACTTGTTGTTTATCGCAGATCGGTGCCATATTTGTTTTGCTCGCCATTTCCAAACCGTAACTCCGATTCCAGCGTTCTTTATATCGTTTTCAAGAGATTTCATCTCACCTTTCCAGTGGCATACTTGGATTTCCGAGTTGAGGCCAGGTTCATTCATTCCCTTGCAAATCATGCATATGCATCGCATACCGCATCCCGCATATCATACCATGTTCATGTGTTGGTTGTTTACTATGTTGTGTGCTTCTTTCCGGTGTTTGCTTCTTCGGGTTGGTTCCGGTAACGTCGCGTTCGTGAGATCCGTTCGACTTCGTCCGTTTGTCTTCCTCATGGACTCGTTCTTCTTCCTTGCGGGATTTGAGGCAAGATGACCATACCCTCGAAATCACTTCTATCTTTGCTTGCTAGTTGCTCGCTCTTTTGCTATGCCTATGCTGCGATACCTACCACTTGCTTATCATGCCTCCCATATAGTTGAACCAAGCCTCTAAACCACCTTGTCCTAGCAAACCGTTGATTGGCTATGTTACCACTTTGCTGAGCCCCTCTTATAGCGTTGTTAGTTGCAGGTGAAGATTGAAGTTTGTTGCTTGTTGGAACATGGAGGTGTTGTTCCTTGTTGGAACATGTTTACTTGTTGGGATATCACAATATATCTTATTTAATTTATGCATCTATATACTTGGTAAAGGGTGGAAGGCTCGGCCTTATGCCTGGTGTTTTGTTCCACTCTTGCCGCCCTAGTTTCCGTCATATCGGTGTTATGTTCCCGGATTTTGCGTTCCTTACGCGGTTGGGTATAATGGGAACCCCTTGACAGTTCGCTTTGAATAAAATTCCTCCAGCAAGGCCAACCTTGGTTTTACCATTCGCCACCTAGCCTCTTTTTCCCTTGGGTTAGGCCAGCCCAAGGGTCATCTTTATTTTAACCCCCCCCCCCGGGCCAGTGCTTGTCTAAGTGTTGGTCCCAACTGAGTAGACTGCGGGGCCACCTCGGGGAAACTTGAGGGCTGGTTTTACTCGTAGGATGTCTCATCTGGTGTTGCCCTGAGAACGAGATATGTGCAGCACCCATCAGGATGTCGGCGCATCAGGCGGCTTTGCTGGTCTTCTTTTACCATTGTCGAAATGTCTTGTAACCGGGATTCCGAGTCTGATCGGGTCTTCCCGCTAGAAGGAATATCCTTCGTTGACCGTGAGAGCTTGTGATGGGCTAAGTTGGGACACCCCTGCAGGGATTTGAACTTTCGAAAGCCGTGCCCGCGGTTATGGGCAGATGGGAATTTGTTAACGTCCGGTTGTAGAAAACATGAAGTTGACCTTAATTAAAATACATCAACCACGTGTGTAACTGTGATGGTCTCTTTCCGGCGGAGTCCGGGAAGTGAACACGGTGTTGGAGTTATGCTTGACGTAGGTTGTTCTAGGATCACTTCTTGATCATAGTTTTCTCGATCATGCTTTGCCTTCTCTTCTCGCTCTCATTTGCGTATGTTAGCCACCATATATGCTAGTTGCTTGCTGCAGCTCCACCTCATACCTTTTACCCTACCCATAAGCTTAAATAGTCTTGATCGCGAGGGTGCGAGATTGCTGAGTCCCCGTGGCTCACAGATACTTCCAAAACCAGCTTGCAGGCGCCGATGAGTCCGTGTAGACGATGCAACCAAGCTCAAGGAGGAGCTCGATGAAGATCTTGTCCTTCGTGTTGTTTCATTTCTAGTTGATCAGTAGTGGAGCCCAGTTGGGGTCGATCGGGGACCTTGTCGCATTTGGGGTAGTCTTCTTTTATTTTGGTTCCGTAGTCAGACCTTGATTGTATTTAGATGTTGTAATGCTTTATTCATGTATTTGTGTGAAGTGGCGATTGTAAGCCAACTATGTATCTCTTTCCCTTATGTATTACATGGGTTGTGTGAAGATTACCTCACTTGCGACACTGCTTTCAATGCGGTTATGCCTCTAAGTCGTGCTTCGACATGTGGGAGATATAGCCGCATCGAGGGCGTTACATGTGCTGTCCCGAGTGTTCCCTGACCGAATCCATAGGATCTGCAGTAAAAAAACCCTCCTGAGAGGACGTGGCGGCGGCAGTCTGGGCTGCGCGTAAGCTAGGCCTGACCCGGCTCGCGAGGGGCTCACGAGGGGAGGCAGCTGAGGCGAAGTGGTAACCAAAATGCCAGAAATTTCTCGAACGAGACTAAGCACCCCTTCCCCGAACACAGGCAAATCTCAAATTCGAATCCAACTTAAATCCAGCGGGGGAAAGCGACAACCAAAGGGAAAAGCAACGAAAGCAGACAAAAGGCCGCGTCCGGTACCTAATCTAGTCTTGGACGTCTTCTCACCAGCGCAGAGCTAAGTGCTGCCACTGGGCGTGGGAGGGAGCCCCAGGGCCTAAGGCCGGCACCCCTGAGACTCCGGGGCGTGTACAGCCCCACTCATTATTACGTGAGAGTGTCATGGGGCGGCGAGCTTCACAGGCACTGGGCCTTCTTCACAGGTACCGGCCTTGCTTCATATCGCCAGACGAGGGCCCCGCCTTGCGCCACGCTCTAGTGCCATCTACGATGACCGGAAACCAGGACGCCGCCGATGGGGTAGAGCGGTCGCCAGCGGTTCCCCCGACGACCACTGGTCCTCCGCCAGGGGCAGGCCCTAAGGCACCTCCCCAGCAGAGGGCCTACCTCCTAAGAACACCTTGCTCCGAACGCCGCGGTGGTGATGTCGGATCTCGGCCCCTCTCCTGCAGCCCCCTGCGCCCTCCTCCCGAGGGGTAGAGACCGTGGGAGCGGGGCAGCTGCTCGCTGTGGTGACCTGCACCTCCTGCGATCCATGATTAGCGTATGCCTGTTCCTGAGGAATTAGTGGTACCCGATAGTCGTTGCCTCCAGCGTGGCCAGTGGGACCGTCCCGGGGCTCCTGGAAGCGCTCAGCTTCTGGCGCCTCGTCCGCCCAGCTTGGGCTGAGGAGCGAGCCTTGTTCGCCCTCATGAGGGTGTCCTTGGTCCATCATGAGGGGCACGTATTCTTCTGGCGCCGTTATCCCGAAGGCCATGCCGTAGTGCTCCGCGCGCCACGCAGCTCTGCTTGACGCGCCCACCGTGGGGTGGTAGCACGGCTGTCCACTGGGGCCGTGGGTCGCGTCGAGTCCTTCTTATTCGCGGACCGGGAGCGGGGGCAGCGCCGCCGCCGGTCCGGTGCCGACGGCTTCGCTGGCGTTGGAGTAGCCTTGGAGCCCGCGGGCGTGCGCGGAGCCCCCGCGCGGGCCGCCCTGGGCTTGAGATGGGAGCTGGGTGCAGAAGGGGTGAGCCCCTGAGGCGGCGAAGCCCAGGAGCTCTGCCACCCGCTCCAGCAGCACGTCGCGGCCGCCCTCCAGCAGCCTACACTGCAGCAGCTCTCGGGCCACCGTGAGCGCGGCCCTCGAGTTTGCCTGCTCCCGGCGGGTGTACGGTGTCGTGGTCGCGGCGTGATTGAAGGCCCTTGCTGCCGACCGCGCCTGCCGCGGCGTGAGGGCTGTCGAAGCCTGTCCGCGTCGCCCACGGCCCGTAGCGCCTTGCAGACCACGAGCTGCCTGGGGCACGGGGTCGCCCGAGGTGAGCGGCTCTGCGCGGGCGGGCCACGCCGCCCATGGATCTGGGTTGCCCGCCTGGTCATCGGACATGGTGATGACGACGCAACGGGACACGAAGCGGTAGAAGGTGGATCTGGCGCACCCCTGCCTGGCGCACCAAATGTCGGATTTCGGGTTCCAGCAGACCCTTGAGGTTCGAACACTGGGGTGCGCGCGGAGATTTCGCCTTCTACCTACCTGCACCCCTCCGCCTCACTAAGATCTAAGCTATGGAAAGAAAAGCACAAGAGACACAGGGTTTATACTGGTTCGGGCCACCGTTGTGGTGTAATCCCCTACTCCAGTGTGTGGTGTGGTGGATTGCATCTTGGGCTGATGATGAAGAGCAATACAAGGAAGAACAGCCCCGCGAGGGTCTGTTCTTGGCTGGGGGGACGAACTGCTGGGAGGAATTCAGTCACCCTTCTCTCTCTCTCTCTCTCTTCTCTATTGCGATCCGATCTCGATCCCCCTCTTCTGTGGGTGGCTAGTCCTATTTATAGGCAAAGGCCCTGGGCCTCTTCCCAAATATTGAGCAGGAAGGGCGCCAACAATTGGCCATTTTGGAGGGGAACATCTGGTACACTTATCCTGACTAAAGTTGGTCCTCGCCTGCCAAAGGCTCTGGTGGTGACGCTGGCTTGGGCTCCACAATGACTTCTTCCATGCCGTTGGACTGGTCTTGGTCTCCTTGCATCGAAACGGGTGCCTTTGCTTGATGCTCTCGCCTGCGCTTGCTCCCTTTGCACCAAAGAGGAAAGGAGGACACTACGCGGGCTGGCGCCCGCCTGGCGCCCTTGGTCATCATGGCTTGCGTCACGGGCACCTCGTGAGGTACCCCGCCTTGATATCTCCGCCTCCTCGTGAGCCAGCCTGATGAGGCCGTGCCTGAGGAAGCTCCGTGTCGTCCGCCCCGCGAGGCTTGGCCCCTCGCGAGGGTCTTGAATCTGTGTTGATGAAGATGGGCCGTGCTGGGCCCCCTTTGAGCCACGCCGTAGGCCGCAGGCAGGCAAGTCTGGGGACCCCCGTTCCCAGGACGCCGACAGAGCCTCCGTCAAGATTGTGGAGTTGAACCAAGGAGTTTGTATGGGCGAGGAGATCGCCTACTTCGTGAAGATCTACCCTAGTGAGGCAAGTCCTTCGTGGGCGATGGCCATGAGGGATAGACAAGATTGCTTCTTCGTGGACCCTTCATGGGTGGAGCCCTCCGTGGACTCGCGCAACCGTTACCCTTCGTGGGTTGAAGTCTCCATCAACGTGGATGTACGATAGCACCACCTATCGGAACCACGCCAAAAATCTCCGTGTCTTCAATTGCGTTTGCACACTCCAATCCCATCCCTTAACATTCTTGCAACTTGCATGATTCACTTTCCGCTGCTCATATACTCTTGTCATGCTTGCTTGATATGTATTGTGAATGCTCAAACTTGTGCCAAAACTCCACTTCTACTTAAAGAAATTAAAAGCTGCAACTTTTCTTGCTAAGAGTCTATTCACCCCCCTCTAGACACCTCTTCTCGATCCTACAGTATGGATCGAGGACTTCCACCTCCATAGCCACATGGCCCGCAGAGACGACCTTCATGCCATCAAATACCTACCACTAAAACTCAAAGGACCATCTCGGTACTGGTTAAATAGTCTGCCGGAAAATTCTATTGGCAGCTGGGAAGATTTGGAGTACGCCTTTCGCGACAACTTCCAAGGAACATATGTTCGGCCACCGGACGCCGATGACTTAAGTCACATTGTCCAGCAGCCCAGAGAGTCAGTCAGGAAGCTTTGGACTAGGTTCTTAGTTAAAAAGAACCTAATCGTCGACTTTCCGGACGCGGAAGCCCTTGCGGCCTTTAAACACAGCATCCAAGATGAATGGCTTGCACGCTACCTCGGTCAAGAAGGACCTAGATCCATGACAGCCCTTACCGCTCTAATGACCCGCTTTTGCATGGGAGAAGACAGCTGGCTCGCTCGCAGTAGCAATAGCGCCAGTGACTCGGGCACTTCCGAAATCCGAGACTGCAATGGCAAGCCACGACAAAGCAAACACAACAGTCGCAATGATAATGAAAGATCACGCGACAGAGCGGTCAATGCCAGATTCAGCAATCCCAAGCCCGGTCAACGGAAAAGGCCATTCAAGGCGAACGGAGACGGACCATGCAACCTAGACAGGATACTGGACCAACCCTGCCAGATTCATGGCCATCCCAATAAACCAGCTAATCATACCAACAGAAGTTGTTTGGGTCCTCAAGCAGGCCGGCAAGCTCAACGCCGAACACAAGGGAAGGGGGCCGCCAGGCAATAGGGACGACGGAGTGGTTCACCAGCCAAATGTCGGGGGTCAGGAGCAATTTCCCCCCGAAGATCGACCAAATTCGGAGCAGGAATAGTAGTTCGGCTTCCGTTTCCCATCTCATATACCCGTTAAAACTATACCGTGTATACATAACTATGCACTTAAGATACCATGGGCATTGGCGGAAGCATAATACGGACAAGTCTGCAAGCACTCCGGTAACATTTTTATCTACTTTCCTTTTTCTTTCTTCATTATCTCTTAAAAATAGGTGGCGCAAAGGAGAAACATCTAAGACCTACTACATCGGAGTTCGGATCCGTACACTCACCTACGAGGCTACTTCCTTCAAGGATTCCCCTCACCGAGGACAGGCGGCGCAAACGTGCGACAGGAGGTCCAAAATAACTTTTTGTAGACCGCACTCTTTTTCGAGCCTGTAACATGCCTTCTTCCTCTGCCTTCGACCCAGGGCATATCAAATATCCGAGGGTGTGGCCTTTATATATATCAAGTAATCTTTGGCATATCGCTCAGGTCCTTGTTCACATTACCTGAATTAATCATCCACATCTTTCCGCAAATGAATACGCCCCCTATGATTGTTTCACAGATATACCCCGGGCTTAACTTGCTAGGGGCTCAGTACGGGAACAAATGAGTTGCCAACAAAGTCCGAACAACTTTTATAGCGTACTTCAGTGTCGCGAGTTTGGCCTTATATGCATCAGCTCTGAATCATGTCTTGGGTCAATAGTTGGGTTGCCCGGCTCCTATGCTTGCTATCCTACATTCCGCTCTATCGGCTAGGGTAGTAAAGGGAGAACTACTGCGATTGTGCTTCCGGTTCACCTGGCTCAACACCTCAGTAGAGAAAGCTGAAAACTGACTATCATGATGCGGCGAGAGTTGGTCAACCACTCGATGACTTATCAGAATCTCTAGTGATTCCTCTGTGCTGTTCTTCAAGGTCTTCGACAAGGAAGGCCGCCACCTGGAGTGCTGCCCTCAAGGAGGTCGCCAGGACGACGCTGCAGCGGGCACTGGGCCCGCCACAGGTCTCGCCTGCAGCTCCTCCAGTGACAGTGGCGACTCTTGGTGGTCTAGCGACTCTCCTGAGCTCGCGGAGTCTCCGGAGACGAGCAATGACAGCTACGTGCCCCTGAGCTCCCGTCGAGCCCAGAGCAGGGCTGCGCCGTCCAGCCGCCGTCGCCGCTGATCTGGATGGGGTTGGCATCGGCCTCACGTGGCCCACTGTTGATGATGGCATCGGCGATGTCTGGTGCGTGTAGATAGAACTCCTAGGAATTCCTTCCCTTTTGTTCCCTGTGAAGAATCAAGAAATGAACCCCATGGGGTCGTGTAAAGTGTCTGTAATGCCTTTTGTCAATATAGCCCTCATTATGAAGATTTGCGTGCGCATATCCTGCCGAGGCTCGGCCTCCCCTTTCCAATCCTGCGGCAGCTTGGTGCTCTACGCTGACAGGTCCCGGTCCCCAGGCAGGCTGCAGCCGTCGCTGGTATGCCAGGTCGCCTGCCGTGGTTAAGGCCAGGAGGTGAGCGGCCCGAGGTCCAGTAAGAGCTCCTGAGGCGCGATGCTCAATAGGCCCCCTTTAGCGCGCAAGCAGCTGTCTTAGGATGGGAAAGGAAGAAAATGTTGCCACAGCAGGGCAGCAAAGGGAGTGAGCGAGGGTCTCATGCCGTAGCAACTGGTGGATCCAGAGCGAGAACTTATCTTGGCTGTTCGGGGTCGGCTCCTCGAGTCGTGCCAAACTCGCACGTCGGTTACCGTAGTGTAGCTAGGTCAGGCCCGTGCGGGTCTCCCCCTCCCCTCCATGTTCTTCTTGGTGCTCTGCGTCCTCAGGTACCGGCCCTCGAGCAAGCTCAGCCGCCGCTGGTATGCCAGGTTGCGTGCGGTGGTCAAGGCTAGGGGGTGAGGGCTGGAGAGCCAGTAAGAGCTCCTGAGGCGTGATGCTCAGGAGCCCCCCTTTTAACGCGCAAGCGAATCGCATGAGAGAAGAGGGAGAGTCCGCAGTACCGCCTGCTGTGGCCCTCAGGAGGTCCCTGCAAGTTAGCGCGAGGAAGGGCACCGGTCACCATGGTGATTGTTGGTTTGCTTCTGGCGTGTGAGAGGGGACTCCCTACTACGGAGAGACCATGGGGCGTGTACAGCCCCTCCTTGATACATGGCTTGCACGGCCGGGCTAGACGAGGTGTGTCTGGTCACTCGTGAGCCAGCGCGGGACTCACGAGGCCCTACCTCAAGGCGGGTTGCGCCTGGTCTTGGTTCTTGTTTGCTGTCTTGGTCCTACGAGATGGTTAGACAACACGAAGGGTCCTGAAGAAAGACGGTCGGCGCGCGGCTCCCATGGTGGGTGGCGATCAAGCAGGTGATAGTCATAGATAGATTAAGCACGGAAAGCATACTGGCTTAAGTAAATGCAGGGAAGATGCATGCCACTGGGTCCGGCCCGAGCGGCTTGGGGATGATGCAGCCCGAGGGGCGCCCCCAACAAGGTAAGCTAAAGACATAAAAAGGGATACATGCCATAGGGACGGACCCACGCGGCCTGGGAATGATGCAGCCCTAGGGGCGCTCCCAGCTGAATGAACTTGGAAAATCTCACCTGGTTCTGTTGGTGAAGGAGAGTTGGGGTAGCTGAAGGTATGCGGCGAAGGGGCTACTCCTCATGAGCCACCGGGGCCCTGAGCCTTGGGAGGCTCTAGGGGTCCAGGGGGTTCCTTGAGGACCGTCTTCATCTCCGTCAGCACAGCGTGGTGCCTGGCCTCCTAAGCCGCCAGGATGCTCCGCGGGTTGCGTTGATAGGCGGTCGCCACGCTCGGCAGGCCAAAAGGCATGCGAACGTAGCTGTGAGGTGGGCCCTTGCAGCGTCCCACGCGCGAAGGCTAGAAAATCTCCTAAGAGGAGGCCCGGTTGAGCCCTTGGACGTCGAAGCAGACGCGCAGCCCAGCATCCTCGCCTGGATGGGGAGCTGCGCCTAGTGAGCGGCGGCCACCACGCATGGCCATTGCGTCTTGTAGTTCCTGAGTGGTCTTGGTAATGAACTCTTGAATGGTGGGCACTCCTTGCCATGTGTTCTCCTGAGGGAAACGTGCCGCGAAGCACGCCTCCAAGTGGTGCCCAAGCGCCTCCCTCGTGATGCTGGCAAAGTCTGAGGTCCCCCAGAAGAGAGCCCCCAAGCCCTGCCCGAGAGGGGCGCTGGGCGTGCCTTCCTATCTGATGGAGCGAGGCGCCCCAGGCGCGGGCGCCTATCCTGACGAGGCGCCTCTTGCCTGAGGCCCTGAGCGGCGCAACTACTTCCTCTTCTTGGGGGTGGCCTCGGGAGGTCGCTCGCCCTGGCTGTCGGGGTCGTCGATTGCTGCAGCTTGGAAGGCACGCTCGAGGGGGCACACCGCTTCTTTTTCCTCGCACGGGACTGTGATGATTCTTCCGCTTCCCGGCATCTTGAGGACATTGTAGCCGTGATGGGTCACCTCCATGAACTTTGCTAGGGTTGGATACCCGAGGATGGCGTTGTATGGCAGGTGGATGTAGGCGACGTCGAAGTCCATGAGTTCAGTGCGGTAGTTGTTGCGTTCTCCGAAGGTAACGGGGAGGCGGACCTGCCCGGTCGGGGTAGTAGAGTCATCGGTCACTCCTGAAAAAGGCTTGGTAGGCTGGAGCTGGTCATATGGTACTTGGAGGTTGTTGAACATGTTGTCGGACAGGACATTGATCCCTGCGCCACCATCGATGACGGTCTTGGTAACTTGCATGTTGCTGATGACTGGTGAATAAAGCATTGGGAGGACGCCTGCAGTAGCTGCGCACTTGAGCTGATCTGCCAAACTGAACATGATGGGGCACCTGGACCACCTAAGCGGGCGCGTGGCCTCGAGCTTGGGGAGAACTGCATTCACTTCATGAGCAAACTGTTTGAAGATACGCTGCGAGGCTGGGGCTTGAGCTCCGCCCAAGATGCAGGCGATAGCACGCGGCTCCTGGAAGCCCCCAGCCCCCTCATCTTGATGGTGGTCTTCATTCCTTCTAGGTGGTGGCGGTAGTGGAGGAAGGCCAACATTGCCTTAAGGACGATCCTCATGAGGCTGGTCCCTCCAGGCGCCCTCGCGAGGCTGATCCTGCCAGCGGTCCTCACGAGGCCAGTCGTGCCACTCCTGGCGCAGGCCACGGTCGTCCCAGCGTCCGCCACCACGTCCTCCTCCTCGGTCGTAGCCCCGGTCACTGCGCTCGGGGCGTCGACCGAAGCGTCCTTCTCGAATGGCTCTGAGCTCTTGACAGACACTGGTGTTGTTGGTATGCAGGTTATGGAAGGCGCAAAATGGTCGGCTGCTCTTGGATGACTCGGGCTGGTCTCTGCCGTGCTTGGTGTCTGGTTCTGCCGCAAGCATGGCTGCTCCCTTGCGTTTCACGTCCTTGGCCTTGGCTTTCTTCTCCTTTGGGTCTGCGGCAAGGAGCTCGAGGAGGGAGAGGCGCCCCTCCTCAGCTCTTGCACACTTGGTCGCGATGTTGAATAGCTCCAAGGTCGTGCATAGCTCCTCATGGATGGCGAGCTCTTCCTTCATCTTGATGTCGCGGACACCGTCGGAGAACGCTGAGATGATGGCCTCGTCGGTCACCTTGGGGATCTTGATTCACGCGTTGTTGAAGCGCTGGATGTACTTCTGCAGGGTCTCTCCTGGTTGTTTCTTGATGCGGCGCAGGTCACCCACGACCGGGAGCGGTCGCGAGTGCCCTGGAAGTTGGCGATGAAGCGGTTGCGCATCTCGTCCCAGGAGGAAATTGAGCCTGGAGGCAGGTTCAGGAGCCAGGAGCATGCACCATCCTTGAGAGCCATGGGAAACTAGTTCTGCATAACTTTCTCGTCGCCGCTGGCCGCCTCGATGCTCAGCTCGTAGAGCTGCAGGAACTCCACGAGGTCGGGGGTGCCGTCGTAGCGAGGAGGCATATCTGGCTTGAACTTGCTCAGCCAGGCGACGCGACGCAGCTCGGGGGTGAAGGCGCGGCAGCCGGCCGTGGTCACCGGGGCCCGCCTTGGAGGTGGAACTTGTTCTTGGCGCCCGCGCGCTACTACCGCAAGCGGCCCAGGGCCTTGCCGCAGAAACGATCCTGACGTGGTGGTGCGAGGAGTGGCGGAGCGTTCGCTTGCGATCGAGGGACTTCTTGACAACTTCTTTCTTCACGCGCGGGCACCGGACGCAGTGGGTCGTGCCGTGGAGCCACGCGCCTTGGGGCTAGGGCGCCATCTTGGTGCAGAGGTGGCAGAGGTGCTTCGTGAGCTGCGTCGCCCGTGGCTAGCGGAGGGCGAGGCAGGGAGTGGGACGGCGCAGTGGAGCCCCCTGCGGCACGGACAAGCTCGGCGATGCGGTCAAGCCAGTCCTCGTAGAGGTCGTCGACAAGGCGGTAGCACAGGAGCTCGTGCGCCATGAGGAGCGCGGCCCGTGCGTCCACGGTGACGCAACGAGCGTGAGACAACGAACAAGCGAGAGTCAGCGATGGAGTGGTTGTGCGGCCGTCCTGTCAGACCGAGGGGTGCAGCGAGGATGCTTGCTACTTGTTCCCCGCTGGGCCGGTGGCGGCGTTGGCGGCAGGTGACGGAGAGCGACGGGGTGGCCCGCCGACAGGGGCCGTCTGAGCAACGCGGGTGGCGAGGGCAGCCCGGCGCTCGACGCGGGCGCGGCGTGCGTCCGCCATGGAGACGATGAAGCGAGGCGATGCGGAGCGATGGGAGGGAAGCTTCGGCATACCCCTACCTGGCGCGCCAAATGTCGGATCACTGGTTCCGGCAAAACCCTTAAGGTTCAAACACTAGGGTGCACGCGAAGATGTCCCCCCTACTGATCCAAATCCTAGCTCAGCTAAGATCTTACGAGCTAACTCGACGAACTCGCAACACAAAGGACACAGATTTATACTGGTTCGGGCCACTGTTGTGGTGTAATACCCTACTCCAGTGTGGTGGTGGTGGATTGCCTCTGGGGCTGATGATGAACAGTACAAGGGGAAGAACAGCTTCCTGAGGTTGAGGTGTTCTTGTGCTTGGTGAACTTGTGTGTGTGAGGATCTGATTAACTCCCCCCTCTAGCTATGGTGTTGGCTAGTCCTATTTATAGAGGCCCTGGTCCTCTTCCAAAATATTGAGCAGGAAGGGAGCCAACAACGGCCAATTTGAAAGGGGACAGCTAGTACATCTTATCTTGACAAAAGTGGTCTTCGCCTGCAAAAGGCTCTAGTGGTGACACCTCCTAGGGCCCCACGGTGATCTCCGTCTTGCCGTCCTGCTGGTCTTGGTCTCGTTGCACCGATATGGAAACCTTTGCTTGATGCATCAGTACTCCGCGCCTGCGCTTGACCCCTTAGCACCAAAGAGGAAACAAGGACGCTGCGCGCGCTGGCGCCCGCCTGGTCTTGATCATCATGGCTCATGTCACTAGAACCTCGCGAGGTTTTCCTAGCCTTGAACTCTCTGCCCCTCGCGAGCCTGACTGGCGAGGCCGCTCCTGAGGAGGTATTGCATCGTCCGCCTAGCGAGGCTTGGCCCTCACGAGGGTCTTGAATGCCTTGTTGATGAAGATGGGCCATACAGGCCTGCTAGCAAAGCCTCGCCGTGGGCCGCGGGCAGGCAAGTCTGGGGACCCCTGTTCCTAGAACGCCGACACCTGCTTCTCCCAATCTTCGGAGGCGGCCCTTTTCTTCCTAGGAGGGAAGGAGATAGTGGCCCCCCTTCACTTTTGTCTTTGGATGAGGGGATTTTGATTCCTCCGGACACAAAGTCCGATGTACCCTTGGAATATGGGTCATCTTTGGTCCTCTCACTCTCCGCCTCGCCCTCCTTCACAGGCATCTGGTATGGTGCCAGGGCCAGCATCCTTGTTAGAATAGGATCCGCTGGGCCCTCGGACAGAGGGGTCGAAGACATAATTAGTTTCGCCTTCTTTATCCTACCTTGGAAGAAGATAGCTTGCTCAGTACCATATTACGGTATGCATAATTAAAAAGTGTTTGGGAGCCAAGTGCTTATCGGGGTATCTGGACGGTTGTAGTAAAGGCCAGCGTCCTCGGTAGTGTCCGGCCAATGTTTTCGCTTCTCGGAAAATAACTTCCACATCCCTTCGTGTGTGGTGCCGAAGAAGTGTTGGAGGGTTTGTGGTCCTTCTGGATTAAGCTCCCACATGCGGCGAGACCTCCGCTGGCATGGTAGGATTCGGCGAACTAACATCACTTGGATCACGTTAACAAGATCGATGTCTCTCTCGAGGAGGGTTCAGATGTGGCTTTGTAAAGTCTGCACTTCGTCAACTGATCCCCAGTCCAGCCCCTTGTTGACCCATGATGCAAGCTGTAACGGTGGGCCAGGACGGGATGTGGGTGCAGCTACCCACTTGGTGCTGCGGGGCTCCATAACATAAAACCACTCCCGCTGCTAGTGATTGGAAGTTTCGGTAAAAGAACCTTTTGTCCAAGGAGTGCTGGTGAGTTGGCTGATCATAGCACCGCCACACTCCACCTGTTCCCCGTCGACTACCTTCGGCTTCACACTAAAGTTCTTGAGCCATAAGCCGAAGTGTGGGGGATTCGGAGGAAGGCCTCGCATGTAATGATAAACGCAGAGACGTGGAGGATAGAGTCCGGGGCTAGGTCATGAAAATCTAGTCCGTAATAAAACATTAGCCCCGGACGAAGGGGTGAAGAGCGAACCCTAGCCCCTGGAGGAAGTGGGAGATGAATACGACCCTCTCGCCAGATCTAGGGGTCAGAATAACCTGTCCTTGAGCAAGAAGCCTGTGGTGGACCTCCGCAGTCAAATATCTGGCTGCCCGAAGCTTTGCGATATCCCCCTCTATAACGGAGGAAGCCATCCATCGGCCTTGAGAGCTAGGTCCGGACATGATGGGGAGGCTTGAAACAATGAAGTCGAACCTTGGGTGCTAGAGCTCGAGGTTGGGAAGGCTGAGGAGAGGTTTGGCATAAAAGGACGGCCCTTGGTTCCTTCATAAAGGCCGCGGGTATTGAATGCCTCCTCCTAAGCCTAAGAACCCGCCTTTCCTAAGGAATCTTTCCCGCGGGATGGTTGGGTTACCCACACTCGTATTAATGAAAATCCCGCACTTAGGGGACACGGTCTCTGCTTCGACAAGACGTGTCAATGAAAACCATGCCCCGAAACATGGAACGGCGGGACGGGAAACAGTTCGAAATAATGACCGAGAAGCGTGATGTCACATTACTTAAGTTGTCAGCAGATTGGATTTGTGGAATACTATACTCTCTACAACTGTGTGTTGAAGATCCGGACATGTTTGTTTCATTCGAAGACTGCTTTGGAGTTCAGAAGGAGGAACCCGCCTTGCAATGCCGAAGACAGAACTACGCGCTGGATATCTCGTCATTGAAGCCAGGTTCAGGGGCTACTGAGGGAGTCCTGGACTAAGGGGTCCTCAGCCGTCCGGCCTGTTAGCCATGGGCCGGACTGACGGGCTGTGAAGATGCGAAGACCGAAGACTGTACCCGTGTCTGGATGGGACTCTCCTTGGCGTGGAAAGCAAGCTTGGCGACCAGATATGTAGATTCCCTTCTTTGTAACCGACCTTGTGTAAGCCTAGATCCTTCCGGTGTCTATATAAACCGGAGGACTTAGTTCGGATAGGGGAGATTCATTATGATAGCCATACAAGCTAGACCTCTAGGGTTTAGGCATACGATCTCGAGGTAGATCAAGTCTTGTAATACTCCTATTCATCAATATCAATCAAGCAGGACGTAGGGTATTACCTCCATAGAGAGGGCCCGAACCTGGGTAAACATCGTGTCCCTTGTCTCCTGTTACCATCGATCTTAGACACACAGTTTGGGACCCCCTACCCGAGATCCGCCGGTTTTCACACCGACAATCATCACACTTTTATTTACTTACAACTCAAAGATTACAACTCAATACCTAGAACAAAATATGACTCTATGTGAATTCCTCCGGCGGTGTACCGGGATATGCGATGAATCATGAGTGACATGTATGAAAGAATTATGAACGGTGGCTTTGCCACAAATACGATGTCAACTACATGATCATGCAAAGAAATATGACAATGATGAAGCGTGTCATAATAACGGAACGGTGGAAAGTTGCATGGCAATATATCTTGGAATGGCTATGGAAATGCCATAATAGGTAGGTATGGTGGCTGTTTTGAGGAAGGTATATGGTGGGTTTATGGTACCGGCGAAAGTTGCGTGGTACTAGAGAGGCTAGCAATGGTGGAAGGGTGAGAGTGCGTATAATCCATGGACTCAACATTAGTAATAAAGAAATCACATACTTATTGCAAAAATTGATTAGTCATCGAAACAAAGTACTACGGGCATGCTCCTAGGGGGTAGATTGGTAGGAAAAGACCATCGCTCGTCCCCGACCGCCACTCATAAGGAAGACAATCAATAAATAAATCATGCTCCGACTTCATCACATAACGGTTCACCATACGTGCATGCTATGGGAATCACAAACTTCAACACAAGTATTTCTCAAATTCACAACTACTCAACTAGCATGACTCTAATATCACCATCTCCATATCTCAAAACAATCATCAAGTATCAAACTTCTCATAGTATTCAATGCACTTTTTATGATAGTTTTTATTATACCTATCTTGGATGCCTATCATATTAGGACTAATTTTATAATCAAAGAAAATTACCATGCTGTTCTAAAGGACTATCAAAATAATATAAGTGAAGCATGAGAGATCAATAATTTCTATAAAATAAAACCACCACTGTGCTCTAAAAGATATAAGTGAAGCACTAGAGCAAAATTATCTAGCTCAAAAGATATAAGTGAAGCACATAGAGTATTCTAATAAATTCCAATTCATGTGTGTCTCTACCAAAAGGTGTGTACAGCAAGGATGATTGTGGAAAACTAAAAAGCAAAGACTCAAATCATACAAGACGCTCCAAGAAAAACACATATCATGTGGTGAATAAAAATATAACCTCAAGTAAAGTTACCGATAGAAGAAGACGAAATAGGGGATGCCTTCCAGGGCATCCCCAAGCTTAGGATTTTGGTTGTCCTTTAATTTTACCTTGGGGTGCCTTGGGAATCCCAAAGCTTAGGCTCTTGCCACTTCTTATTCCATAATCCATCAAATCTTTACCCAAAACTTGAAAACTTCACAACACAAAACTTAAACAGAAAATCTCATGAGCTTCGTTAGTATAAGAAAACAAACCACTACTTACGGTACTGCAATGAACTCATTCTTTATATATTTTGGTGTTAAACCTACTGTATTCCAACTTCTCTATGGTTCATAACCTCCGATACTAGCCATATATTCATCAAAATAAGCAAACAACACACGAAAAATAGAATCTGTCAAAAACAGAACATTCTGTAGTAATCTGTAGGTTTCGAATACTTACATAACCCCAAAAATTCTAAAATAAATTTATGGACGTGAGGAATTTATCTATTAATCATCTGCAAAAATAATCAACGTAATCACACTCTCCAGTAAAATATGGCAGCAAATCTCGTGAGCGCTAAAGTTTCTGTTTTTTACAGCAAGATCGCAAAGACTTTCCCCAAGTCTTCCCAAAGGTTCTACTTGGCACAAACACTAATTAAAAGCATAAAACCACATCTAAACAGAGGATAGATGAATTATTTATTACTAAGCAGAACCAAAAATCAAGAAACAAAAATAAAATTGGGTTGCCTCCCAACAAGCGCTATCGTTTAACGCCCCTAGCTAGGCATAAAAGCAAGAATAGATCTAGGTATTATCATCTTTGGTATGCAATCCATAAGTGGCTCTCATAATAGATTCATAAGGTAATTTAATTTTCTTTCTAGGAAAGTGTTCCATGCCTTTCCTTAATGGAAATTGGAATCTAATATTCCCTTCTTTCATATCAATAATTGCACCAATCGTTCTAAGGAAAGGTCTACCAAGAATAATGGGACATGTAAGATTGCAATCAATATCAAGAACAATGAAATCTACGGGCACATAATTCCTATTTGCAACAATAAAAAGGACATCATTAATGCTTCCCATAGGTTTCTTAATAGTGGAATCCGCAAGATGCACATTTAAAGAACAATCATCAAATTCATGGAAACCTAACACATCACACAAAGTTTTTGGAATCGTGGAAACACTAGCACCCAAATCGTGGAATCTTTAATTTTAATTTTGATAGTGGGTTCCCACTCATCATAAAGTTTTCTAGGGATAGAAACTCCCAATTCAACCTTTTCTTCATAAGATTGCATTAAAGCATCAACGATATGTTTGGTAAAAGCTTTATTTTGACTATAAGCATGCGGAGAATTTAGCACGGATTGCAACAAGGAAATACAATCTACCAAATAGCAATTGTCATAATTAAATTCCTTGAAATCCAAGATAGTGGGTTCATTGCTATATAAATTTTTGACCTCATCAATCCCACTTTTATTAATTTTTGCATCAAGATCTAAAAACTCCGAATCATTGGAATGCCTTTTAACTAAAGTTGACTCATCTCCAGTCCCATCATTAGCAAGATTCATATTGCAAAACAAAGATTTAATAGGAGACACGTCAATCACTTTTAGATCTTCATCCTTATTATCATCAAAACTAGAATAACACGCTTTTATGAAGCAATCTTTTTTTGCACGCATCCTAGCAGTTCTTTCTTTGCACTCATGGCTTTGAGAGACTCATTGATATCATGCTTAGGTGGAATAGGTCTAAGTTTCAAAGAATCAACATCAAGAGAAATTATATCCATGTTCCTAGCCAACTCATCAATCTTAGACAATTTTTCTTCAATCAAAGCATTGAAACTCTTTTGTGAACTAATAAATTCTTTAATATTAGATTCAAAATCAGAGGGCATCTTATTGTAATTTCCATAAGAATTGTTGTAGGAATTACCATAATTATAAGAGGAATTACTAGGAAAAGGCCTAGGATTAAATTTTCCTCTATACGCGTTGTTACCAAAATTGTTCCTACCAACAAAATTCACATCCATAGATTCATTGTTATTCTCAATCAAAGTAGACAAAGGCATATCATTAGGATCAGAAGAAACACTCTTATTAGAAAAAAAAATCATAAGTTCGTCCATCTTTCCACTCAAAACATTAATTTCTTCTATAACATGAACCTTTTTACTAGTAGATCTTTCGGTGTGCCATTGAGAATAATTAACCATAATATTATCTAGGAGTTTGGTAGCTTCTCCTAAAGTGATTTCCATAAAAGTGCCTCCCGCGGCCGAATCTAAAAGATTTCTAGAAGCAAAATTCAATCCAGCATAAAAAATTTGTATGATCGTCCACAAATTCAAACCATGTGTAGGGAAATTACGAATCATTAATTCCATCATCGCCCATGCTTGTGCAACATGCTCATAATCTAGTTGCTTAAAGTTCATAATATCGTTTCTAAGAGAGATGATCTTAGCGGGAGGAAAATACTTAGAGATGAAAGCATCTTGCACTTATTCCATGAATCAATACTATTTTTAGGCAAAGAAGAAAACCAAGTTTTAGCATGATCTCTAAGTGAAAACGGAAATAGCTTCAATTTAACAATATTATTATCCACATCTTTCTTCTTTTGCATATCACACAAATCAACAAAGCTATTTAGATGGGTAGCGGCATCTTCACTAGGAAGGCCAAAGAACGGATCTTTCATGACAAGATTCAGCAAAGCAGTATTAATTTCACAAGATTCAGCATCGGTAAGAGGAGCAATCAGAGTGCTAATAAAAGCATTATTGTTGGTATTGGAAAAATCACACAATTTAGTATTATCTTGAGCCATCATGACAAACAATCCAACACACAAGCAAACAAGAGGCAAACAAAATGAGGCCAGCGAAAAAGAGGCGATCAGAAAAGAGGGCGAATAAAATGGCAAGGGTGAAGTGGGGGAGAGCAAAACGAGAGGCAAATGGAAAATAATGTAATGTGAAGGATAAGAGTTTGTGATGGGTACTTGGTATGTCTTGACTTGATGTAGATCTCCCCGGCAACGGCGCCAGAAATCCTTCTTGCTACCTCTTGAGAACTGTGTTGGTTTTCCCTTGAAGAGGAAAGGGTGATGCAGCAAAGTAGCGTAAGTATTTCCCTCAGTTTTTGAGAACCAAGGTATCAATCTAGTAGGAGACTACACGCAAGTCCCTTGTATCTACAAAAACAAATAAGAACCTCGCAACCAACGCGATAAAGGGTTGTCAATCCCTTCACGGTCACTTACGAGAGTGAGATCTGATAGAGATAATAATAATAATAAGATAAATATTTTTGGTATTTTTATGATATAGATTGAAAGTAAAGATTGCAAAATAAATGGCGCCAGAAATAGCTAGTTGACGAGAGATTAATATAATAGAGAATAGACCCGGGGGGCATAGGTTTCACTAGTGGCTTCTCTCAAGATAGCATAAGTATTATGGTGGGTGAACAAATTACTGTCGAGCAATTGATAGAAAAGTGCATAAAGAATATCTAGGCATGATCATGTATATAGGCATCACGTCTGTGACAAGTAGACCGAAACGATTCTGCATCTACTACTATTACTCCACACATCGACCGCTATCCAACATGCATCTAGAGTATTAAGTTAATAAGAACAGAGTAACGCATTAAGCAAAATGACATGATGTAGAGGGATAAACTCAAGCAATATGATATAAACCCCATCTTTTTATCCTCGATGGCAACAATACAATACGTGCCTTGCTTCCCCTGCAGTCACTGGGAAAGGACACCGCAAGATTGAACCCAAAGCTAAGCACTTCTCCCATTGCAAGAAAGATCAATCTAGTAGGCCAAACTAAACTGATAATTTGAAGAGACTTGCAAAGATAATTAAATCATACATAAAAGATTTCAGAGAAGAATCAAATATTGTTCATAGATAAACTTGACCATAAACCCACAATTCATCGGATCTCGGCAAACACACCGTAAAAAGAGTTACATCAAATAGATCTCCAAGAAGATCGAGGAGAACATTGTATTGAGATCTAAAGAGAGATAAGAAGCCATCTAGCTAATAACTATGGACCCGAAGGTCTGAAGTAAACTACTCACACATCATCGGAGAGGCTATGGTGTTTATATAGAAGCCCTCCATGATTGATTCCCCCTCCGACGGAGCTCCGGAAAAGACCCCAAGATGGGACCTCTTGGGTACAGAAGGTTGCGGCGGTGGAAATAGGGTTTCGTGGTGCTCCTGGATGTTTTCGGGGTATATGGGTATATATAGGAGGAAGAAGTAGGTCACTGGAGCCACGAGGGGACCATGAGGGTGGGGGCGCGCCTCCCTGCCTCGTGGCCTCCCATTGATTTATTGACGTCCACTCCAAGTCCTCTAGATCATGTTTGTTCCAAAAATAACTCTCCCGAAGGTTTCATTCCGTTTGGATTCCGTTTGATATTCCTTTTCTGCGAAACACTGAAATAGGCAAAAAAACAACAATTTGCATTGGGCCTTGGGTTAGTAGGTTAGTCCCAAAAATAATATAAAAGTGTATAAATAAGCCCATTAACATCCAAAACAGATAATATAATAGCATGGAACAATCAAAAATTATAGATACGTTGGAGACATATCAAGCAGCGGCTCCGGTGTTGCTTGTTTGTGTAGGGAAATGTTGCATGGAAAACAAAAAAAATCTACACACACGCAAGGTCTATCCATGGAGATGAATAGCAATGAGAGGGGAGAGTGTGTCAATGTACCCTCGTAGACCATAATCGGAAGAATTTGTTAACGCGGTTGATGTAGTCGAACTTTTTCGTGCTCCAACCGATCGAGTACCGAACGTACGACACCTCTGTGTTCAGCACACGTTTAGCTCGATGACGTCCTCGCCTTCTTGATCTAGCAAGACGACGAAGTAGTGGATGAGTTCCGGCAGCACGACGGCGTGGTGATGGTGATGGTGAAGTTATCTCCGCGGGGCATCGCCTAAGCATTACGAAAATATGACTAAGGGTGTAAATGGTGGAGGGGGCGCCGCACATGATTAAGACAATGTTGTATCCTAGTGTGGTGCCCCCTCCCACATATATATAGGTGGGGGAGGAGGGAGCTTCCCGGTGGCACCCCCAAGTAGGCCAAATCCTACTCGGGGTCCTCCCCCAAGCCGCGCCCCCTTTACTTTCTAGCAGAGCGGGGAAAGGCAAGGGAGGGTGCCCCCCCCCTTTCCTCTCTCCCATGAGGAGGGGAAGGTAGCAGGGGCTAGCCCTCCCACTTTTCCTTCCTAGGGCCGGCGGCCAGGGAGAGGTGTGCGCCAGCCCCCTTCTGGGCTGGTGTGACTCTCCCCTTGGCCCATTAGGCCCATAGACCTCCCGGGGTTGTCCGGAACCCCTTCCGGTGACCCGATGACTACCCGGTGCACTCTGAAACTATTTCGTTATCTGAATACCATCATCCTATATATAAATCTTTAGCTCTCGACCATTTCGAGACTCCTCGTCATGTCCGTGATCTCATCCGCGACTTTGAACAACATTTGGTCACCAAATCATATAACTCATATAACACTATAATGTCAATGAACGTTAAGCGTGCGGACCCTATGGTTTCGAGAACTATGTAGACATGATCGAGAAACCTCTCCGGTCAATAACTAATAGTGGAACCTGGATGCCCATATTGGCTCCCACATATTCTATGAAGATCTTTATCGGTCGAACCTTATGACAACATACGTAATTCCCTTTGTCCATCAGTATGTTACTTGCCCGAGATTCGATCGTCGGTATCTTCATACCTAGTTCAATCTTGTTACCGGAAAGTCTATTTACTCATTCCGTGATACATCATCTTGTAACTAACTCATTAGTAACTTTGCTTGCAAGGCTTCTTATGATGTGTATTACCAAGAGGGCCCAGAGATACCTCTCTGATACTTGGAGTGACAAATCCTGATCTCGATCTATGCCAATTGAACAAACACCTTCGGAGATACCTGTAGGGCATCTTTATGATCACCCAGTTACATTGTGACGTTTGATAGCACACAAGGTATTCCTCCGGTATCCGGGAGTTGCATAATCTCATAGTCGAAGGAATATGTATTTGGCATTAAGAAAGCAATAGCAATAAACTAAACGATCAATATGCTAAACTAACGGATGGGTCTTGTCCATCTCATCATTCTCCTCACGATGTGATCCCGTTATAAAATGACAACACATGTCTACGGTTAGGAAACCTTAACCGTCTTTGATCAACGAGCTAGTCTAGTAGAGGCTTACTAGGGACATGGTATTTGTTTATGTATTCACACATGTAATTAAGTTTCCGATCAATAGAATTCTAGCATGAATAATAAACCTTTATCATGAATAACAAAATATAAAATAACAACATTATTATTGCCTCCAGGGCATATTTCCTTCAGTCTCCCACTTGCACTAGAGCCAATAATCTATATTACATTGTAATGAATCTAACACCCATGGAGTCTTGGTGTTGATCATATTTTGCTCGTGGAAGAGGCTTAGTCAACAGGTCTGCTACATTTAGATTTGTGTGTATTTTGCAAACTTCTATGTCTCCATCCTTGACCTTTTCATGAATGGAGTTGATGCATCTCTTGATGTGTTTAGTCCTCTTGTGATACCTGGATTCCTTCGCCAAGGCAATTGCTCATGTGTTGTCACAAAAGATTTTCATTGGACCCAATGCACTGGGTATTACACCCAGATCGGATATGAAGTCCTTCATCCAGACTCCTTCATGAGCTTCTTCCGAAGCATCTATGTACTCTGCTTCACACATAGATCCCACCACGACGCTCTGCTTGGAACTACACCAACTAACAGCTCCACCATTCAATATAAACACGTATCCGGTTTGTGACTTAGAGTCATCCGAATCAATGTCGAAGCTAGCATAGACGTAACCATTTACGACAAGCTCTTCATCACCTCCATAAACGAGAAACATATCCTTGGTCCTTTTCAGGTACTTCAGGATGTTCTTGACCGCTGTCCAGTGATCCACTCCTGGATTACTTTGGTACCTCCTTGCCAAACTGATGACAAGGCACACGTTAGGTCTGGTACATAGCATAACATACATGATAGAACCTATGGATGAGGCATAAGGAATGACTTTAATTTTCTCTCTATCTTCTACAGTGGTCGGGCTTTGAGTCTGACTCAATTTCACACCTTGTAACACATGCAAGAACCCTTTCTTTGACTGATCCATTTTGAACTTCTTCAAAACTTTATCAAGGTATGTGCTTTGTGGAATTCCTATTAAGCATCTCAATCTATCCCTATAGATCTTGATGCCCAATATGTAAGCAGCTTCACCGAGGTCTTTCATTGAATTTTTTTATTCAAGTATCCTTTTATGCTATCCAGAAATTCTATATCATATCCAATCAACAATATGTCATCCACATATTGAAGGAAATATGCCCTAGAGGCAATAATAAAGTTGTTATTTTATATTTCCT
>NC_053025.1:425430240-425565982 GCF_003073215.2 Triticum urartu
ACTCATCGCACGAAGAGGTGGCCGTCCAACATCCAGTAAATGGTGGGTCTTGGCCTTGCTCCTGGTCGACGTTGTCGTCCATACCGTCGATGTCTTCGGAGCCGTAATCAAGCACACCGGTTAAGTCATCGACAGTGGCTATGAAGTGGGTGGCGGGTGGGAAGCGAAACTTCCCATCATCAGCCTCTGGCTCGAACCAAACATAGTTCGCCTGTGAGTCCTTCTCCAAGGACAAGTTCGTTAAAGAATTTAGCACATCACCCAAAGGTGAGTGCTGGAAGATGTCTGCGGTGCTAAATTCGAAAATCAATAGCCGATCCAGCTCGGTGTCCGCAGGCGTACCTGGTCTGGGACTTATAGCCGGAGATGAGTTCAGAGTTCCATTGACGCAAATATTGCGGGGTGCCGAGTCCGTGTACAGCTCCAATGCCACGGACTCTGTGGCCTCGAATGGCACGATCTGCTCCGGTTCTAAGGCCGTTGTAGCAACAGGGACCATCTCCTGGATGTGATCCAATGACAGATTTAAGTCATGTTCATCGGGGCGAGGGGGACAGATCACTGCGGTCTCAAATCCATTGAAGATCAAGTCTCCACGGATATCCGCGATGTAGTTCAAGCTTCCAAATCTGACCTGGTGGCCAGGAAGAGCGCCTATTAAAGAGATTGGATCCTAGATCCATTCAGCTCGGGACCAAGAAGACCAGAGGTTGAAGAAGCACTACGGCTGTTGGATGGACATCGTATGGTCACTAAAGCTAGAAACGCTTATTATTGACTAAGTTGACAAAGCCCTTGGTACGCTCCAACTTAGTAGGCCCACAGGTCAGCCTCTGAAACGGTGCACCCCAGATGTCAGGGGGAGGAATCATTTTTTGGGCGGCCGAAGCTAAGAATATCCGAGATTGAAGAAGAAGCACGACATCCGTTGGAAAGACATCCAACGGCCACTGCTGCTAGAACCGTGTGTTGACTATAATAAGTTGGCAAATCCTTGCATACGCGTCAACACATTTTTTTTGGGACGCGTCACTTAGTAGGCCCACAAGTGTGTGGCAGAGAACTTATAACCCATTTGCGTTTTGTAAGAATGTACAGCCCATTTTGGAATTCTGATGGAATTTACAACAGCCCATTTACAGTTTGTTAAAAGTACAGCCCATTTTCTAGCTAGGACAATGATTAATAATTTCAACCAACGGTTGAAGACAGAATTCAATAAAATTCCCACATTTTAATGGGCTACGGAATATTTTTATCCCGAAATTTCTAGTCAGATTAAATATAAATTTGTATTATGTAAAAATCCAACGAAACATTGCGCGTGCAACAATGAAAATTTAAGATTTTCAAAATCCATAAATAATATATTTTTTAAACTAATTTCGTGTTTGGTGCATTTTTTTATAGTTACTGCCCAGTTTTTATAATTATATCCCATTTATTATTTTTTAAAGCCCATTTTCCTGTTAAACCTAATGCATCCCTCCTAGGAAAGATTTGCAGCCCAGCGGGGCGGAGAATAACAAGTTGACCTTGCCTGGGTATTCCTCAAAAAGACGTATAGCTGGGCTAGCCATTTTCATCTTGAAAAAATTAGTATCTGGGCTGGATATCTGGCCTGGGCTAGACGGGCCACAGCTCGCCCAGTTAATACCCCGCTCTCCTCTGAAGAACAACGAAATCATCGCCAAGAAAAACTCTGCAATGCTCATGCCTCAAAAACACAAATACTGCTCGAGCTGCTTGGTTCCAGTTGTCGGCCGCACCTTGTGCAATTCTCTCCTTTATATTGACTACATAGGTTGACAATGGTGTGGGACCGTGATGTCAGCAAACCAGGAGAAAGCAAAAAAAATAGTTGTACATAATAAGGAGGCACTTGCGTACGTACGTCTATGGCCCTAGTGGGTCCCTAGTGTCATCCAGTCAAAATAAAGTCATCTCCTGAATCCTCATGTTTGTTGACGATGTTAACAATGCTCGGCGCCACGGCGAGCGCAACAACTCGAAGGACAACGGAGAGGGCCTCACGGGACCTATGGATGGTCTGATACAACGCCTGCTACTCATTCAGGAAGCCAGGATCATCGGACACCTATGAGCACCTTCGATAAACTGAGACGGCATGAAATGGTAAGGCCGTGCTTGGGAGCTCTGGTTTATACCAAACCTGTATTAACATACAAGTGTAATTTACTCGTCATCGAAAACAACGCGTAAAATACAGGCGTAATGAAACCGAGGGCCTAAGGTCTGTAAGTAAAACTGGCGGGTTACGCGTGTAATTTGAGAGACCAGTGTATATTTTATGAGCACTGCTATATGGATGACATTACCAGACGATACATGCACGACATGCATATCATGCCATCCATGGGAAAGGCTGAAACAGCAGCTAACGGCTGGATTAGCAATCGTCCGAGTGTCATTCAGCGTTTTTATCGTGTGTCAAGTACTTCTGATATTTTACTAGTCGAAATCGACCAACCAAGCACCTTCGCCGAGACCATCTGCTTTAATTTACAAGCGTCAGTTTTACAAGCAGTTTTGGTTGGAAAACAAGGATCCAATCATGGCCTAATATCATGAGTTGGTCGGAACATCATATGGTTTCACGTCTAACCTACTTGACTTGTCTTATAGGCTATGAATGAAACATCAGACGATGAACTTCTTAAGCACGGAAACAACAGAAGAGGATGATCTTCTTAACAAGCAAATCACTGGCATTAGATCGACATGCAAAACAATACGAAACATTATTCTCAGGAGCACGGTGAACAGCTCGTGATGCCGCATGCCACAACATTCCAAGCTCAACTTTGCAATCAAACACAAGGCCTGGCATTACATAGACAATATTCAGAACAAACTCTTAGCACAGGAATATCTCAGCAGAGTAACTATTTACTGTAAACTGAACACAGGAATAGGAAAAAACACTCGACGCTTGCTCACAGCAAGGGCGTCCCACTCAGAAATATCAAATGCATGTCTTTTGGCTAACATCAATGAGCAAATTTTGACAAGGTTTTCCAATTCCAATATATTAAACTAACGTCTTCTTGCTAACATCAATGATTAAACTTTGACAAGCTTTTCCCACTCAAAATATGTAATACCTATGATCGTGGAGTCCTGTCGCTTCTTGCTAACATCAATGATTAAACTTTGACAAGCTTTTCCCATTCAAAATATGTAATGCCTATGATCGTGGAGTCCTGTCGCTTCTTGTACTTGTTTGGGCACTTCTTGCCCAGGGCACTCCACATGTTGTTAAATTGCCAATGGTCTCTGCAGACTAGTCATGTCACCGGTGTCTAATATTTATGGCACCGGCTGTAGCAATTCTCAATCAGTGTGATTCATTCATATTAACTGAGACATTATCTTAACAATGCCTTGTTTCAAGATGTATAAAGAACGAAAAAGCAGAAAAGTATCATTCCTAAAACAATGCGACTGATTCATTTTAACAGAGACATTATCTTAACAACACCTTGGTTAAACATGTAGAAAGAACTACAAAGCAGGATAGTACCATTTGTAAAGCACTGTAAGTCTGTAACTGATATATAATAACAGAGACATTATCTGAACAATACATTTCTTAAACATGTACTCTGGCCGATCCCTAACAGAAATGGTACTCCTGCCGATCCCTAACAAGTGTTTGCTGTTTTGAACTAAGATTCAGTTCCAGGGTAGAGTGGGCGCAACAACAGTATGTGCTTCCATCTACTTATAAAGGGGGTGATGCAGAGTTTGTTGTAACAAAGCAACAAGCATCATGTCTGGGTTGGTTCCATTTTTGTTCACTACTTAATGGGAAAAGACAGCAATACAATAGCTTCAATTCAACATTTATTTAAAACAGTACCAATACAAGTAGCACAACATCTCAAAGCACACTGCACAATCATGTGGATGCAGGCCTGTACTGACCTTTCATGAGACCGACAACGATAAAATACGAATCTGCCAACACGAATAGGAAATCGAATCTCGTTTTGTTTAGTTGCAATGAAATCAAGCAAAGTATTTCGCGTAGCGAAGCAAAATGTCGCAATAGCAACAAGTTGAATAGATATCCATGTATAAACAGAGGCAAAAAAGGAATCAATTACTGTCTAATAAAGAAGGATGAAACATGCGGCCACAAAAATGGTAATCCCGCCAATCCCTAACAAGTGTTGCACTTTTGAAATAAGATTCAGTAGTTAATTCTGAGAGTGGCATCAATTACTGGCTTATAAAGGGGGTGATGCTGAATTTGTTGTAACAAAGCAACAAGCATCATGTCTGGGTTGGTCCCATTTTTGTTCACTACTTAATGGGAAAAGACAGCAATACAATAGCTTCAATTCATCATTTATTTAAAACAGTACCAATACAAGTAGCACAGCATCTCAAAACACACTGCACGATCATGTGGATGAAGGAAAGTACCAACCTGTCATGACGCACACAAGATCAAGTACGAATCTGCCAACACGAATAGGAAATCCAATCTCGTTTTGTGCAGTTGCACTGAAATCAAGCAAAGTGTTTCGCGTAGCGAAGCAAAATGTCACAATAGCAACAAGTTGAATAGATATCCCTGTATAAACAGAGGCAAAAAAGGAATCAATTACTGGCTAATAAAGGAGGATGAAACATGCGGCCACAAAAATGGTAATCCCGCCAATCCCTAACAAGTGTTGCAGTTTTAAAATAAGATTCAGTAGTTAATTCTGAGAGTGGCATCAATTACTGGCTTATAAAGGGGGTGATGCTGAATTTGTTGTAACAAAGCAACAAGCATCATGTCTGGGTTAGTCCCATTTTTGTTCACTACTTAATGGGAAAAGACAGCAATACAATAGCTTCAATTCATCATTTATTTAAAATAATACCAATACAAGTGGCACAGCATCTCAAAGCACACTACACAATCATGTGGATGAAGGCCTGTACTGACCTTTCATGAGACGACCAACATAAAATATGAATCTACCAACACGAATAGGAAATCCAATCAAGTTTTGTGTAGTTGCACTGAAATCAAGCAAAGTTGCCGGTGTGACATTTAAGTTTTCTATAGCAACAAGTTGAATAGATATCCCTGTTTTAAGAGGCAAAAAAGAAAACAATTACTGGCCAATAAAGGAGGATGAAACATGTGGCCACAAAAATAAGCATCTACCTTATCTTGATGGAAAACAAAGTATAGGACAGTAGCATTTCTAAAACAGTTGCATTGATTCATATTAACAAAGAAATTCTTTTAAAACAGATCAGTAGTTAATTCTGAGATTAACAATAGCAAAATAGCTGCATGGGACATGCCAGCACCATGTGCGTCCACACGTATAAGTGGGTGACGCAGAGTATGTAGCCAAGCAGCATATATGCGTTGGTCCCATATTTGTTCTCATTGAACCTTCTTCCTATGTGAGGGCAGCAAATCTAGTCATGCACAAACTACCCGACCCCCTAGTTTCTTTCCCTTTTCAACAAAGAGATCGGTTCCTTACAGATGTGTGTACTCGGTTACCCCCTTTTCCCTTTTCGACCTACAAAGCGGCTGGATAGCCAGTCTATACTACTTTCTGCCCCTCCTTTCCTCATTGAACCATGTCCTAGATTCTTGCTCCAGCCCACCGCACCCTTCTTTCCTCTTTGAACCAAGACCTAGATTCGACTACAGATCGAAAAAGATCCACATGCAGCTAGAGCAACGACGGTTTCAAAGAAACTTATACCTTAGGGTCGTCGGGATGTGGCAAGGCATGCGGCGGGAGGACGGATCTGCCCACACTACGTACGGCAGTGAGGAAGAAGGGGTCGGTGGCCCTCCCGCACAAGCGCTGGGTGAAAGAGAACAGCACAGCCGGCAGTGGATTGCCTCCCTCGCCGAAGGCGATAGAGTGAACGCTGCACCTCCTCCCCTTCCTGGTGCGATGGGATACGAACGCCTCCTTCACCAGCTGTGAGGGGGAGAGAGAGACAAGAGGCCAACGCAGTCTTGTTTAGATCTGGTGAAGAGAGGGTGAGAGACTGTGAATATAGCAAACCCTAGCAAATGAACGCTGAGCCTCCGGCATGTAACATATATGTAGTGCGGCGAGCGTGTGGAGAGTGCAAACCCTAGCGAACAAGCGCTGAGGCTCCCGCTTATATATATACTACTGTAGTACGGACTGAGCTCCGGTGCCTTCACTGCACCTGCTTTTGGATGTATGACAGGTGAGCCAGCCACATTTTGGGCCCACCTGTCATAAAACCCTAGCGAAAATTGCACCAATGTGAAAGACGACTGCGTCTCCAACGCAACCAAGGTGAACTGACGAAGGATATCATCTTTGTGCGTAACAAGCAAAGAGCACTGATGGAAGACAGCTTGTTTTTCGTCGAAAATCGATCAGCTTCACCAGCCAACGCAACCATGAGGCGCAACCATGAGCATCGATAGGTCATCGCGGTGATGCATCATCCATTTGGCATCAAGTTTGGGTGAGGCACCTAAGAAGTTCGACAAATCCTCACTGTGGTCTATTTCTTCTCAGTAATCAAGCTCGAGGAAGGAAGAACCACGTGGCAGAGGACAGTGAGGCGGAACAATAATGGCCATCCAATTTTGTGCAGTTCCACTAAAATTGAGGAAGACATGCCCGGGTATGGAGACACGCATCGCTATTTCCAAAAATATAAAAAAGGGTTAGCAACGACATCTCAATTGTCAATAAGAATTAATGAAAAGTACACCAACAAACAGAAGCATCATAATTATCTTGATGGGAACTAAACCAGGATACCCGAGAAAAAAAGCATCTCTTCATTTAACCAGTGATAGTACTACCACCATATGGAAAATGACCGCACAACCACCATGTACTTTTTGTCAAAACAACATGTATACCTCCACCGAGGCATAAATCAGGACAACTTTTTGAGTGGCATTTCCTCTATAATAGTACTAGTAGGTGATGTTGGACCAGCCGACGAACCCTAGCTACTATGCATGGGGAGCTAGGGAGTAGTCGCATAGAAGAAAACCCGCACGCAGCGACCTGGGGAGCTAGACCAGTACAAGAAGTTATACCTCAGGTGGGCGAGATGTCGTTTAGGCGGGCGGGTGGGATCTGCCCACACGACGACAGCGAACAAGGGCGCGGAGGATCTTCGTCCGCGCTAGCGCCGGCTCCGAGAGGACGGTGCGCATCGGTTTCCTCCATCGCCGATGGCGACAACGTCAACGCTGCACCTCCTTACCTCCCGCAGCGAACGGGATTCAGCCGGATCTATGACCACCGGTGAGGAGAGAGATAGAGTGGACACTGTCATCTTGTTTTGATATGGAGAGGGTGAGAGAGCGAGACGCGAGAAACTCTATCAAACAAGAGGCTATAATGGAGTAAAAAAAATCTCTCCATAGCAGTGGTTTTAAATAGAATATGCGTGTTCCTGGAAAAAAGAAACGAAAACTGGCGGACAATTTTTTAAGGGTCTGTCTAGGACACATCTAGATGTGACATAGTTATGTCACATATAAGTTGATGTCCACTCTGTTTGTGGTCTTTTCCTAGTTTTTTTGTTTCTTGTTGCTACATTATATACTTGTGGGAGCTTAGATGTGATATCCTTAAATAACATCTAGATGTGAATTAGACAAACTGATTTTCTAACGTACCAAGAAAGAAAACTCGATCAAAAACACGCCCCCGCTTCCAGGTCGCGAGAGTCGTCACGCACACACACATAGACATAGACATGCATATCCGTGTTTACATAAAATTCCATTTCCATCTCCATCTCCAATCATATTTGTCCAACTGGCACATGATTTACGTTGTTAATTATATACGCAGCAATATTAACGTACAACATCTCTTGTTTGCGCATGTCCGGACCGTTGCCACGGCCGCTCCTGACCAACCCGAACCCTCTTCATCACCCGCGCGTGCTTCCCGCCCGAAACGGTCAGTGCCGCATTCATGCCCGGCCAGAGCGGACGCGACCTCTCACTGGCGCCGGCATTGAAGCGGCGGGCCGGCCGAGAGAGCGTCGCCTGCGCCGCTTCCGGGTGCACGCGGCTGCTCCGCGTTCAAAGGTCGCAATAGCCGGCTACAACATGCGCGATCTCTTCTAGTAGTAAGTTCTCGGGAGTCCGTGCTATAGCTAGCTGTCCTCCCCCAACTCGTCAAGATCTTCCAGTAGTGCTAGTACTCCATGGCGCGATCCATCGACAAGCAGGCGGGAAAGTTATGGTATACTACTCGGTTTGCGGTGAGTGGCATGTCGAGCGACCGTGTGGGGTCGAGCCGTGGAGGAGGGTGAGACACGAACACGACAGATGTGATTTAAACGTTGGTTTTGCTCGATGGCGCGATCCAACGAAACGAAACATTGGTTTCTCTCCGTTTCCATTTTTTCTCCAGAAAAACGGAAACTTTTCAACTCCATTTTCATTCCTATTCCAAGGTTGCCCCGTTACAACATTCCATCAAATACAAAGGAAAACTAACACGCATGCTGATGCATCTCAATAATTCACATATCATAGCCAATATTTACTTCACAACTAAAGAAAAAAGTTGTGAGAGCGTGTACGATAGAAAAACTATTGATGGGGTCATTTCAACTTAAACCCTAAACCCTAAACATGATTTAATTTCCTGGCCCGGTAGAACTTGTCGAAGGAAAGACAGCTGGCACCCTCGGATCATACGATGCTTTTGTGCAGTTCCACTAAAATCGACCTGAGCATCCCTGATGGCAAAGATATTGAAGAAGTGTGATTAGAATAGTAGTACTGACACTAGTTCATGAGACATAAACTCATCACAAGTAGAAGCCGGTAGAAGTAGAGAAAGATCGACATGGAGATGGAGCTACAGCAGTGGAGCAAGCCGGCTCCAAAAGGACGATGGACTACCTGGGACGTCGGGATGTGATACGTCTCCAACGTATCTATAATTTTTGATTGCTCCATGCTATATTATCTACTGTTTTGGGCAATATTGGGCTTTATTATCCACTTTTATATTACTTTTGGGACTATCCTATTAACCGGAGGCCCAGCCCAGATTTGCTGTTTTATGCCTATTTCAGAGTTTCGAAGAAAAGGAATATCAAACGGAGTCGAAACGGAATGAAATCAACTGGAGAAGTTATTTTTGGAAGGAAACCTACCAGATAGACTTGGACCCTACATCAGAAGATGAAGGAGGTGCTCACGAGGGTAGGGGGTGCCCAACCCCCTGGGGGGCGCCCCCTGCCTCGTGGCCACCCCTTCGGTCCATCGACGTACTCCTTTCACCCATATATACCCACGTATCCTAAAACTTACAGAACAGAGAATAGATCGGGAGTTCCGCTGCCAGAAGCCTCCGTAGCCACCGAAAACCAATCCAAACCCGTTCCGGCACCCTGCCGGAGGGGGAATCCCTCTCCGGTGGCCATCTTCATCATCCCGGTGCTCTCCATGACAAGGAGGGAGTAGTTCTCCCTCGGGGCTGAGGGTATGTACTAGTAGCTATGTGTTTGATCTCTCTCTCTCGTGTTCTTGATTTGGCACGATCTTGATGTATCGTGAGCTTTGCTATTATATTTGGATCCTATGATATTTCTCCCCCTCTACTCTCTTGTAATGAATTGAGTTTCCCCTTTGAAGTTATCTTATCGGGTTGAGTCTTTAAAGATTTGAGAACACTTGATGTATGTCTTGCCGTGCGTATCTGTGGTGACAATGGGATATCACGTGATTCACTTGATGTATGTTTTGGTGATCAACATGCGGGTTCCGCCCATGAATCTATGCATAGGGGTTGGCAAACGTTTTCGTCGTGATTCTCCGGTAGAACTTTGGGGCACTCTTTGAGGTCCTTTGTGTTGGTTGAATAGATGAATCTGAGATTGTGTGATGCATATCATATAATCATACCCACGGATACTTGAGGTGACATTGGAGTATCTAGGTGACATTAGGGTTTTGGTTGATTTGTGTCTTAAGGTGTTATTCTAGTACGAACTCTAGGGCTATTTGTGACACTTATAGGAATAGCCCAACGGATTGATTGGAAAGAATAAATTTGAGGTGGTTTCGTACCCTACCATAATCTCTTTGTTCGTTCTCCGCTATTAGTGACTTTGGAGTGACTCTTTGTTGCATGTTGAGGGATACTTATGTGATCCAATTATGTTAGTATTGTTGAGGGAACTTACACTAGCGAAAGTATGAACCCTAGGCCTTGTTTCCTAGCATTGCAATACCGTATACGCTCACTTTCATCATTAGTTACCTTGCTGTTTTTATATTTTCAGATTACAAATTCTCATATCTACCATCCATATTGCACTTGTATCACCATCTCTTCACCGAACAAGTGCACCTATACAATTTACCATTGTATTGGGTGTGTTGGGGACACAAGAGACTCTTTGTTATTTGGTTGCAGGGTTGCTTGAGAGAGACCATCTTCATCCTGCGCCTCCTATGGATTGATAAACCTTAGGTCATCCACATGAGGGAAATTTGCTACTGTCCTACAAATCTCTACACTTGGAGGCCCAACAACGTCTACAAGAAGAAGGTTGTGTAGTAGACATCAAGCTCTTTTCTGGCGCCGTTGCCGGGGAGGTTAGTGCTTGAAGGTATATCTTTAGATCTTGCAATCGAGTCTTTTAGTTTCTTGTTTTATCACTAGTTTAGTTTATAAAAGAAAACTATAAAAAATGGAATTGAGTTTGTCTCATATGCTTCACCTTTTTAATATCTTTCGTGAGTATGATGGAAAGGATAATTGTGCTCAAGTGCTAGAAGAAGAAATCTATAAAATGTTTGGCGCTAAATATTTGAATGATGAGCATGATTGCAATGTTGTTAGTATGAATTCCTTGAATATCTATGATTCTAATGATATGCAAATCCACAAGCTTGGGGAGGCTATGTTTGATGAAGATGATATTTTTTGTCCCCCAAGTTTTGATGAGCAAATTTATTATGATGAAATCATGCCTCCTATCTATGATGATTATTGTGATGACCTGTATGCTTTAAAGAATAATAATAACAATGAACCTTGTCATCTTGATCTTAATTTTCAATCACATGATAGTTATTTTGTTGAGTTTGCTCCCACTATTATTCATGAGAAGAATTTTGCTTATGTGGAGAGTAATAAAAATTATATGCTTGTAGATCATGAAAAGAATGCTTTAGATGCTGGCAATATTGTTGAATTTATTCATGATGCTACTGAAAATTATTATGAGGGAGGAACATATGCTTGTAGGAATTGCAATAATATCGAGTTTCCTCTCTATGTGCTTAAAATTTTGAAGTTATGCTTGTTTTACCTTCCTATGCAAGTTGATTCTTGTTCTCACAAGTTGTTTGCTCACAAAACCCTATGCATAGGAAGTGGGTTAGACTTAAATGTGCTAGTCATATTCTCCATGATGCTCTCTTTATGTTACAATTCTTATCTTTTATGTGAGCATCGTTGAAATCATCATGCCTAGCTAGGGGCGTTAAACGATAGCGCTTGTTGGGAGGCAACCCAACTTTATTTTTGTTCCTTACTTTTTTATCCTATTTAGTAATAAATAATTCATCTAGCCTCTGTTTAGATGTGGTTTTTATGTTTTAATTAGTGTTTGTGCCAAGTAGAACCGTTGGGAAGACTTGGGGAAAGTCTCGTTGATCATGCTGTCAGAAACAGAAACTTTAGCGCTCACGAGAATTGCTGCCATTTTTATTTGGAGATTGATATTTAGTTAATTCTTTTTTCATATGATTAATAGATAAATTACTAAGGTCCAGAAATTTATTTGAGAATTGTTTGAGGTCCATAAGTATACGTTTGATCCAGATTACTACTAACTGTTCTGTTTTTGACGGATTCTGTTTTTCATGTGTTGTTTCCTTATTTTGATGAATCTATGGCTAGTAAAAGAGTTTATAAACCATAGATAAGTTGGAATACAGTAGGTTTAACACCAATATAAATAAAGAATGAGTTAATTACAGTACCTTGAAGTGGTGATTTACTTTCTTATACTAACGGAGCTTACGAGTTTTCTGTTAATTTTTGTGTTGTGAAGTTTTCAAGTTTTGGGTAAGGATTCGATGGACTATGGAACAAGGAGTGGTAAGAGACTAAGCGTGGGGATGCCCAAGGCACCCCAAGGTAATATTCAAGGACAACCAAGAGCCTAAGCTTGGGTATGCCCCGGAAGGCATCCCCTCTTTCGTCTTCGTTCATCGGTAACTTTACTTGGAGCTATATTTTTATTCACCACATGATATGTGTTTTGCTTGGATCATCAATTTATTTTGTTAGGATTTGCTTGGTGTTATTTAGAACAATGTTTTGCATCTTTTATTTCAATAAAAGTGGCATGGATAGCCTTTACTATGCCTATTTTAGAAGTCCACATGTTGCTGTTTGAAAACAGAAAGTTTACCGCTGTTGCAATAATTCCCTAGAAAAGTAAGAATGTGATAAAATGTTGAAACCTTTTGCATATTAAGCTCTTATAAATTTACTACAGCGGAAATTTTCTTTCATAATTTTTGGAGCTAGGGAAGTATGGATGTTGCAGCATTCTTTACAGACTATCCTGTTTAGGCAGATTGCTGTTAGGTTTGCATTGTTTGCATATGTTTGCTTCTTTAATGATTCTATTTGAGAATAGGACTATTAAATATGCAGAGGCATTTAGTATGCAATGTTGAATAATAATTTTAGTGATTTGCTACAGTAGTGTATGATAAGGGTTTTGCAATGGTTTATACTAACTTATCTCACGAGTCCTTGTTGAGTTTTGTGTGGATGAAGCTTTTGAGATTTAGGGAGATCGTGATATGAGAGGAATTAAGGAAACACAAAAGCTCAAGATTGGGGATTCCCAAGGCACCCCAAGATAATATTTCAAGAAGTTTCAAGCGTCTAAGCTTGGGGATGCCCCGGTTGGCATCCCACCTTTCTTCTTCAACAACTATCGGTTAGTATCGGTTGATACTAAGTTTTTGCTTCTTCACATGATGTATGCTATTATTAGATGTCATTTTATTTAGTTTTACTTGATGTTCGAATAAAGTATCAAGGTCTGAAATTATTGAATGGGAGAGTCTTCACATAGTTGCATAATTATTCGACTACTCAGTGATCTTCACTTATATCTTTCGGAGTAGTTTGTCATTTGCTCTAGTGCTTCACTTATATATTTTAGATCATGGTGGCAGTTCTATTTTGAAGAAATAGATGAACTCTGATGCTTCACTTAGATTATTTTGAGAGTCTTAAATAGCATGGTAATTTGCTTAAAATCCTAATATGCTAGGTATACAAGAATAATAAAACTTTCTTATGAGTTTTTTGAATACTATGAGAAGTTTGATACTTGATAATTGTTTTGAGATATGGATATGGTGATATTAGAGTCATGCTAGTTGAGTGGTTATGAATTTGAGAAATACTTGTGTTGAAGTTTGTGATTCCCGTAGCATGCACGTATGGTGAACCGTTATGTGATGAAGTCGGAGCATGATTTATTTATTTATTGTCTTCCTTATGAGTGGTGGTCGGGGACGAGCGATGGTCTTTTCCTACCAATCTATCCCCCTAGGAGCATGCGCGCAATACTTTGCTTTCATAACTTGTAGATTTTTGCAATAAGTATATGAGTTCTTTATGACTGATGTTGAGTCCATGGATTATACCCACTCTCACCCTTCCACCCTTGCTAGCCTCTCTAGTACCGCGCACCTTTCGCCGGTACCATAAACCCACCATTTACCTTCCGAAAAACAGCCACCATACCTACCTATTATGGCATTTCCATAGCCATTCCGAGATATGTTGCCATGAAACTTTCCATCGTTCCATTTATTATGGCATGCTTCATCATTGTCATATTGCTTTGCATGATCATGTAGTTGACATAGTATTGGTGGCAAAGCCACCGTTCATAATTCTTTCATACTTGTCACTCATGCATCATTGCATATCCCGATACACCGCCGGAGGCATTCATATAGAGTCATATCTTGTTCTAAGAATCGAGTTGTAAGTAAATAAAAATGTGATGATCATCATTATTAGAGCATTGTCCCAGTGAGGAAAGGATGCTGGAGACTATGATTCCCCCACAAGTCGGGATGAGACTCCGGACAAAAAATAAATAAAAGAGGCCAAAGAAGCCCAAATAAAAAAAGATAAAGAAAAGAGGCCATAAAAAAAGAGAAAAGGCCCAAATAAAAAAAATAAAAAATGAGAGAAAAAGAGAGAAGGGGCAATGCTACTATCCTTTTACCACACTTGTGCTTCAAAGTAGCACCATGATCTTCATGATAGAGAGTCTCCTATGTTGTCACTTTCATATACTAGTGAGAATCTTTCATTATAGAACTTGGCTTGTATATTCCAATGATGTGCTTCCTCAAAATGCCCTAGGTCTTCGTGAGCAAGCAAGTTGGATGCACACCCACTAGTTTCTTTTGTTGAGCTTTCATCTACTTATAGCTCTAGTGCATCCATTGCATGGCAATCCCTACTCACTCACATTGATATCTATTGATGGGCATATCCATAGCCTGTTGATACGCCTAGTTGATGTGATACTATCTTCCCCTTTTTTGTCTTCTCCACAACCACCACTCTATTCCACCTATAGTGCTATATCCATGGTTCACGCTCATGTATTGCGTGAAGATTGAAAAAGTTTGAGAACATCAAAAGTATGAAACAATTGCTTGGCTTGTCATCGGGGTTGTGCATGATTTAAATACTTTGTGTGGTGAAGATAGAGCATAGCCAGACTATATGATTTTGTAGGGATAACTTTCTTTAGCCATGTTATTTTGAGAAGACATAATTGCTTAGTTAGTATGCTTGAAGTATTATTATTTCTATGTCAATATGAACTTTTGTCTTGAATCTCATGGATCTGAATATTCATACCACAATTAAGAAGAATCACAATGAAATTATGCCAACTAGCATTCCACATCAAAAATTATCTTTTTTATCATTTACCTACTCGAGGACGAGCAGGAATTAAGCTTGGGGATGCTTGATACATCTCCAACGTATCTATAATTTTCGATTGCTCCATGCTATATTATCTACTGTTTTGGGCAATATTGGCTTTATTATCCACTTTTATATTATTTTTGGGACTAACCTATTAACCAGAGGGCCAGCCCAGATTTGCTGTTTTATGCCTATTTCAGTGTTTCAAAGAAAAGGAATATCAAACGGAGACGAAACGGAACGAAATCAACTGGAGAAGTTATTTTTGGAAGGAAACTTACCAGATAGACTTGGACCCTACGTCAAAAGATGAAGGAGGTGCTCACGAGGGTAGGGGGCGTGCCCCCTGACTCGTGGCCACCCCTTCGGTCCACCGACGTACTCCTTTCACCCATATATACCCACGTATACTAAAACTTCCAGAACGGAGAATAGTTCGGGAGTTCCGCCGCCAGAAGCCTCCGTAGCCACCGAAAACCAATCTAGACCCGTTCCGGCACCCTGTCGGATTGGGAATCCCTCTCCGGTGGCCATCTTCATCATCCCGATGCTCTCCATGACGAGGAGGGAGTAATTCTCCCTCGTGGCTGAGGGTATGTACCAGTAGCTATGTGTTTGATCTCTCTCTCTCGTGTTCTTGATTTGGCACGATCTTGATGTATCGCGAGCTTTGCTATTATATTTGGATCCTATGATGTTTCTCCCCCTCTACTCTCTTGTAATGAATTGAGTTTCCCCTTTGAAGTTATTATATCGGATTGAGTCTTTAAAGATTTGAGAACACTTGATGTATGTCTTTCCGTGCGTATCTGTGGTGACAATGGGATATCACGTGATTCACTTGATGTATGTTTTGGTGATCAACTTGCGGGTTCCGCCCATGAACCTATGCATAGGGGTTGGCACACGTTTTCGTCATGATTCTCCGGTAGAACTTTGGGGCACTCTTTGAGGTCCTTTGTGTTGGTTGAATAGATGAATCTGAGATTGTGTGATGCATATCGTATAATCATACCCACGGATACTTGAGGTGACATTGGAGTATCTAGGTGACATTAGGGTTTTGGTTGATTTGTGTCTTAAGCTGTTATTCTAGTAAGAACTCTAGGGCTGTTTGTGACACTTATAGGAATAGCCCAACGGATTGATTGGAAAGAATAACTTTGAGGTGGTTTCGTACCCAACCATAATCTCTTTGTTCGTTCTCCGCTATTAGTGACTTTGGAGTGACTCTTTGTTGCATGTTGAGGGATAGTCATGTGATCCAATTATGTTAGTATTGTTGAGGGAACTTACACTAGCGAAAGTATGAACCCTAGGCCTTGTTTCCTAGCATTGCAATACCATTTACGCTCACTTTTATCATTAGTTACCTTGCTGTTTTTATATTTTCAGATTACAAATTCTCATATCTACCATCCATATTGCACTTGTATCACCATCTCTTCGCCGAACTAGTGCACCTATAAAATTTACCATTGTATTGGGTGTGTTGGGGACACAAGATACTCTTTGTTATTTGGTTGCAGGGTTGCTTGAGAGAGACCATCTTCATCCTACGCCTCCTACGGAATGATAAACCTTAGGTCATCCACTTGAGGGAAATTTGCTACTGTCCTACAAACCTCTGCACTTGGAGGCCCAACAACGTCTACAAGAAGAAGGTTGTGTAGTAGAAATCAGGTTGTAGCTAGAAGGGTGGTTGGGACGCGACATTGGCCCATACCGCGGTGACCCCCGATTGGGAGGCATCGACTGTGGGTTTTCTCCCTCGTCGATGTTGACCGCGTCTACGCAGAACATTGTTCCCTTCCCCAAGCTGCGGGATCAGGCCCGTCGTTCTATGCTTGTGAAGAGAGCAACCTAAGCAAGCAGGCTAGTAGCTTAGGCTCCTTCTAGTGTATATATAGTGGTTTTCTTTTTCTATCCATATCAACCATTTTATATTGCGTATGTGTCATTCAAGAGTGAAATGATGGTTGCTTCTTCCGACTAACTTACTGTGTGATTTGACTGCTCCTTAGTGGCCCCTACACGTACTCCCCCTACGTGTATGCAACAGTCACACGTACACATGGACGCAAAAACGCGCGTGACGCCCTAATGCATGCATGTCCGAGCACACGACGGAACACACACGGTCACGCTCAAGTGCTCAACCTACACGTGCATGCACACACATACTCAGTCAGGGTGAGCTAGTGACCGTATGAACACCGAAAAATATATATATTGAGCGCAATGAGCGTATTACGAAGTCCACTGACCGTATTTTTACAAATATACAGTGACAGACAGTGTATTTATCTCGTTTGAAATTAAGCCATATTAACCGGAGAGGAGGCAGCATGGACTAGCATTACTTTGCTGTGTCCCGTCAACTTGCCGAAAGAGAAGAAGGTTGTAGGACGGGAGAATCTTGTGCGCGGTGGCTCGCAGGACAAGGAGAAACTTTTGACTAATGCAAGCTCTCCCTCGCTCAGGCGGTGGACATGCAACAGTTAATTCGGTGTCAGATTACCAGAAGCATTCACTATACTACTAGTGCTATTATTGTTCGACTTCCCGAACAGCCAAGCGCAAAGTTTACTAGTACTACTACTATAGTCCATAAAGGTACGTACTATACTAGTACTAGGAACCAGATGGAGGAGCGTCTGCACTCTTATTATAATTTTAAAATGTGATAAAGCAATCTTCAACACATTTGGTTCTCTTCGAGGGTTCTCGCATGTGATAATGGAAGTTGATTGCATAGAACACTCGCCACAATTCTCGCTTAATTCTGGCTCATATCCTGTTACAAATAGTAGCGCTTAGTAATATTTCCTCTTTTTTGTTATTCAGCATGTAAACAGGTCAGCAAACCTTGCGGCGCATCTTCATGCAAACCGTGCTTGCTGCACTTTGAATGTGGCCGAGAGCTGGCTTGATGAAACACCTCGCTTCCTACTTTTTTTGCGGGGTACCTCGCTTCCTAGTGACCTGTGTCTTGGCTGATCGTCCTAAGAATGCTTATATATGAATAAAGCTCTCTCATTTACCCGCAAAAAAGATTAAGCCATATTAACCGGAAAGGAGGGAGTATGGACTAGCACTACTTTTTGGTGTGTCCCGTCAACTCGCAGAACGAGGAGAAGCTTGCAGGACAAGGTGAAGCTCACTTACGCCTTTTGACTAATGCAACCTACCCTCAGTGGACATGCATCAGTCCATTCAGTGTCAGATTGTCAGTGGCATACACTATAGTACCCAACATGCGGAGTACCATCATTGTTCGACTTCATGAAGGGGCGAAGAGCCAAGCGTAGTAGTACGCGTACTTGGTTTTGCACCTTCATACTACTCCACCCTCTGTCACAGTTTACAGGGCGCGCTTCATTATGATGCATTTCTCTCAATGCATTTCCACCACCAGAGAGACTTTAGACGCGTTTGGTTTAATGCTCAATTAATTAGGGCGTGGTAACCGCAATCAAGTCCACAATTTTCTCTCCATGTATTGTACTACTACGGAGTGCATGCATGTGTGTACCCGGGGTGGAAGCACTGCATGCATGTGTGTACGCATTATTCCCTCTAGTAATAGACGTCGTGCTATAACTACCAATGCTATTTTTCAGGCCGATCGCTAGTCGCCTTGGTCCCACATTTTTTTTTCTTTTTTCTGAAGCGCGTTGTATAAACAGTGACAGATGGAGTAGTATGAGCGGATTCAAAGAAGAGCGTATTGATGGTTGCTTCTTCAGAGCAACTTACAGTGGGAAAGGTGGGGCTTATGATTTGACTGCTCATTACTCATTATTAATGCGGCGCAACGACCGGGCTGAGTCTCCCATGCGGTTGTGCACTACCCCCTCGGTTCTTAAATATACTCCGGAGTATTTGTCTTTCTAGAGATTTCAACGAGTGACTACTCAAATATTTGTTTTTTTACAGATTTCAAATGGACTGGCACATACGGATGTATATAGACATATTTTAGAGTGTAGATTCACTCATTTTGCTCTGTATGTAGTCACTTGTTGAAATCTCTGTTAAGACGAATAGAATATTTAGGAACAGAGGGAGTACACATACGAAGCAAAAATGAGTGAATCTACACTCTAAAATATGCTAGTTTGAAATTTGTAAAAAGACAAATATTTAGGAACAAAGGAGTATAATATTGTGCATGGCACATGGACCCGGATGATGAAGAGGCTTCTGGCAATGCTATCAAGCTTCCATCATTTGTTTACATAATTGACGTACTATACAAATAATTTTCCAGCGACATGAAATTGTACAATGGTGTGAGCTTTTAGCTTTTGTTTCGCGTGTCTTGCCATCGATGCTCTTTCGGAAACAATAAAAAACTAACTTCCTTGCTAATGCATGTCAATTATTAGCAGATCAGAGCTAATAATTACATCACAACTGAAGACAAAGTTGTGAGAAGGTGTTAAATTAAAATTGATCCATGCTTTCATTGGCAGCAATGTCCCCCCAGCTCTGTCTAAATCAACAAGGCATGTTGGGGAAAAAAGTAGTTGTCTCGAGCATGCAACATTCCGATCATTTTGTGCAGTTCCACTAAAATAGAGCTGAGCATCCCTGTTCCAAAGATATCAAGTGTGATTATGATAAGAGAGGACTGCTGATGAAACAATAAACACACAAATAGAAGCCGGTCACCTTTGCAGTCTCTCTTAAGACTAACTAGTTGGAGAAGATTAGGCTCGGAGTTGGATGAGGAGGATAGAGCAAAACCAATCTCCCTTTGTGCAGTCGCACTGAAATGTAGAGACGTTGCCCGTGTGACATTTTAGTACAACTGCACAAAACACTCTTAAGAAAAAAGTGATTTGTGCAGTTCACCAAAAGGTCGCAATAGCAACGAGGTGAAATGGATAGCCCTGTTTGCAAAAAAGAGGTAGAAAGGAAACAATTACTGGCCAATAACAGTTGATGACACATGAGACGACAAAAAAGAAGCATATTCCTTGTCCTAAGGGAAGATAACAACACGGTTGTGTTTGTCTAAAATGGTGTGAGGACGAGAATGCAATATGGAAAGTACACCGGACGAGCTACGTTTTGGGCAAAGAACTATGGAAGATCCACATGCAACGACGTGGGAAAACAGGCAATGGAGCAAGGCCGGAGGGAATACCTAGAGGTCGTCGGGATGTAACTAGGTGAGCGGCGGCGGGCGGAATCTGCGAGAAGGTGGCGTAGGCCCTGCTGCGCCGGAGCTTGGTCAGAGAGAACGGTGTGTACCGCAGATCGGGACGTGCTGCCTTGGCGCCGTCGAACGGAGAAACGATGCACTTCCTCCCTTTCCCCCGGCGGACGGGATGAGGCCGGATCAGTGACCAATGGTGAGAGAGAGAGAGGCCACCGTACTCCCTTTCCCCCGGTGGACGGGATGAGGCCGGATCAGTGACCAACGGTGAGAGAGAGAGAGGCCACTGGAGCCTTGTGTGAGATACTCTGAAGAGAGGACTACCTTTTCCTCCATAAAATCATTTTATATTCTGTGTACATGCCATTGAGCGCTATAACTTTATTTAAAAATAACCATCAACGTGTCAAGTCGAACTTTGTTTTGTGCACGCGTGGTACACTACCTCCCTAGGTAAACAACCGCTACAGGCGTTCAAATTAGCACGTGGGCTGCCATTTCGTAAAGAAATGCTCCACCATGTACCCGCGCAGGTGTGGCTAGGCACGAAGCGTGAGTACGTGCACGATGCACCTATTCTCTTCTTGTATACGTACACCACCTATGTGGGGTTGTGTGAGAGAGATACAAACCTAGAGAGATATAGTGTGTGGGTTCTTGAGAGTTTTTTTTGTGGGGGGGGGTCAATCAAAATATTTAACATATGCAATGTGTGTGAAATAGAGTCCTGGATATAACATATATACAGAGGGGGCGATCCACGAGAAGAGAGTGGAGGTATCATCGGCTTGAGGTGTCCATAGAATCGAAGAGAGGGATGATGTGTGTGTGTGCGCGCGCGATCGATAAAGAGTGCCATCGAATTTGTGTGTGCCCATGTCAAAGATATAGAGTGGCTGGCCTACTGGAACGTGAGATGGGACATGTGCAGTTTGTCTCTGTGGCATGGATACCTACCTGCAGTGCTCGACTATCGGTGTGTGGTGGGGGAAGAGGGAGGCCAAATTAACTATAGAGGTACAATGGCTGGTATATGTGTGGAGGAGGAGACAGGCCTACCTCATGTATTAAGGAGATCGATCTTCCTCATGTATTAAGGGAGATCGATCGGCATCCATGCATATGTGCAGGAGATGAATAAGGTTGGGAGAGAGACAGAGCTAGAGTGTTGGAGGGGGTGGTATTGGAGTTGCTTCTAACAAATTGTGGGATAGGCTTGCTAGACAAACGGAGGGCACGCCCGCAATATCAATAAGAGAGGAGATGGCTGCTTGTTGTCTGTGCACGTGCGTGTGAGAGACGGGTCAGGAGGCATGCACGAATGATGAGGGGGGACGATGTGGCTGTGGTAAGCAGACGTAACTACATATAGGAAGATCAATCGCCCTTTGTAAGAGAAAGGAGAGACATAACTTGTGAGGTACGTTGATCTATGGGGGGGTAGTTAAAGTCGATCTAGGTATATGTTGGGAGATCGATCGGTATACATGCATGTGTGTGTTAGAAGCAAATGAGGCACGAGGAGAAGGATAGAGAGAGAGGGAACATGTAGGAGGTGGTACGAGAGGCATACTATATCGAGGGGGAGGAGTGTGCGAGTACGAGAATGATGAAAAGAGTGGTGGGAGTGAGGCATGGACGGTGACAAGAGAAGAGGGGAAGCTTGTGTTTGTGCTAGGCACACCTGGCTAGAGAGGCATATCGATCGATGTGTGTAGTAAAGAAGGAGCTAAAGTGAAAAGACGAATTTGCGCGATGGAGCTAGAGAATGCTGAGGGAGGGTGAGAGGGATGCGGGTGTGTGCATGCACAAGAGAAAGTTAGCGCTAGCTACAAAGATAAGAGGGTTGTGTGGGTGTAAAAGACGAATAGAGATCATATATACTTCATTATAAAAAGCGAATTCGGATATTTGAAGAATTTATCATAGTGTTTCAAACCGACGGATGTGTGAATATATATAACGGTGATACACATGGTGTGGTTATGGACATGGTATACTACATTTAATATATTTTATCTCTACTCTTATAAAAAACGGAGTTGTTGATGATGGTGTGCATGCCATCCTGCATTATAGGCCGTCTGATTTATATCTGGCGGATAGCAAAGAAACTATGATGGTTGAAGTTGGCAACAATCATGATTGTAGATTCTTATTAAAATAGATAAACGAATTCAAATTTAGTTCGAATTGCAGCGGTAATATAAACATTTGGAATGCACTAAAATGTTGGTATGAGTAGGTTACATGCATTATACAACAAGCGAAAAAATTAATCGGACATAACATGGATTCATACTCCCTCCTTCCATCTATATAGGGCGTAATGAGATTTTTAAGACCGCCTTTGACTATTGACAAGATTAATAGTACATGACATGCACAATGTGAAAATTATATCATTGAAAGAACCTTTCACAGATGAATTTAACGGTGTGCTTTGTGTAAGTTGCATGCCATATATCATTGCTCTAATATTTGGTCAAAGTTAGCATCGAAAAACGCATTAGGCCCTATATAGATGGAAGGAGGGAGTACTAGCTTTGAATAGCATTTGTACAGTAAAACGGGGCAAGACTCTCTCTTTGTGTGCTGTGAATAGTTTTATTTTTTCGTTTTCTTTTTGGTTGAGAGAATTGCGAATTGATTTGGTACGTACAAGTACAATATTACTACATGTTAGGCGTGTCCCTAAAATTCAACCCGCGTCTTGTTATATCCCGAAAATTCAGATATCGTGCTCCCAAAACTGGCGCCTTCACAACCCGCGCCTTGCTATCCCGAAATTACAACGCGCGCGAAAACTCCCTCCAGCTGCCAAATCCCGACACGCGAAATCCCCCTTCTAACCCTGAGCCGAAAGGGCCGCTAGTTCAAATCGGTGGGGGGTACTTTTGTAACACACCCTACATTTTGGACAAGCGTGTTCCTAAGTCATGCTTCACCCCCTCCCATCGCCCCCTTTTCGCCATTTGAAATCCCAGGCCGCCATAACCTCTTCGCTCCAGCCACGAAACCCCACCCTCCTCTATCCGCCACATCACCGCTTCCCAGCCGGAGCCTCTTCCCCGACAACGTCGTCCACCGCAACAGCTCGACGTCCCTCGTCCACCTTCCCGGATGAGGATCCGTCGTCCATCTCGTTGTCCCGCCGGTTCAGCCGTCCCGTCCTCCACCTCCAAGGAGCTGCTCCGACGATCGCCTCGTCTATCGCGGCTGCTCCATCCCCACAGCACCGCCTTAACCTGCTCCACCGGAACCATAGCATCCTCACCGACTCCTCGGACGAAGCCGAGGCCTACTCGGTGCCACCAAAGAGGTTGTACACTCATCGCATCGCACCTTCTCCTTAACTCGACCTCCCGGCGCCGACGGTGCTCCATCCCGCACCCCCATGGAGGGGCTACCTTGAAGCTAGTGCCGCGGGAGACATCTCCACGGCGGCTCTCCCCCAGTGCGAGACCCCTTCGGCGGCGGCATCCATACCAGCCGCATCTGCTGCTGCTGCTCCGGCTCTCGCTCGATCGCTCGCTCGCCCAGCTGCTGCTGCTGCTCTCCCCCTCGCTCATGCTGCTGCTCTGCTCCGATTAAGCCACACTTTAGTCGACTGAATCGACTTTTTGGTCAGTCGATTTTCAGGGGTTGGGGGGCTCACTGGAGTTAAGGAAGAACCACCCGTAGCGGGAACGGGGGCTCGCCGGAGAGGTACCCCACTATCTATCTTAGGGTTCAGGGTGGGGGCGGGGGGCCTAGAGGGCTGGCTGGGGCGGCGGTGGCGAGTTGTTTCGGGGCAGCGAGGCGGCGCTGGGGTCGGCGGTTCGGCCGGTGGTGGCTGGCGGCTCAGGGGGGTGCAGGTTGAAGATGAACTATAGGCCCTCCCTAAACTACATGTCAAGTGCCTCTCTGCTACCATTGCGTTCAGTTTCGACAGTAGCATTCAGATTCCACAGTAAATTTCAGTTTCGACAGTTAAGTTCAGAGTCAACAGTTTTTACCTCATCTGTTGTAGTCAGGTGGTTTTTGGTGATGTTAATTTTACATCCATTTTACATCATCTATTGGAGATGCTATTAGAATCCCACTTGAGATTGACGACGTCTGTCTTGTGCTGCTTCAGCCTTGACGTCTTACGGCTCACCAGAGCTGCTCCAACGACAGAACGATCCATCACAACAGAGCAGTGCCCTGGACGCCGTCTACAGATTCCTCAGATCTTCCTCCACACCTCCGACAGCCACCTCTGCCTCAACTGCTTCAGCGACCAACCCAATGATGCTGAGGTCGACACGGCTACGGCAAAGAGGTTGTACACTTGTTGCATCACTTATTACTATGCATTCACGTCGATCCATTAGGGCTATTTTGGTTCAACGGAAAAACATCGATCCACTGGTTGTTACCATCACTCTAAATTTTTGAATGCTCTCCTTACATAATCTCACCATATTTTTTCGTATGCATGTTAGATATTGTACACAGTCATGCTGAACATGTAGAGAAAAAGAGAAGAGTTTTGCGCGGCAATACAATGTCATGCAGACATCGCTCCATGGTGGGTTCAATGGCAAACCCTCCCCACCCCTCTCTAGATTGGAATCCAGAGGAAGATATCTGTTCTGAGGCGGATTCGGACGCCGCTGACCACTCCTATTTACCCCCCAAGGTGTTTGCTCTACCTTGGCATGATGATGTTAGTCATATCATGCATATGTTGCCTTGCAGTGCCTACTTTTGACATCATATATGTCATCTGCTTAGTTTAGACATGTTCTGTAATGCCACATGTTTAGTTTCAATATCATATATGGGAATTATGCAGTCTCATGTCTTTTAGCCAGCCATAATATATGTGAAATGTGCAATGCCATCCTGTTTAACCAGGCATCATATATTTGAATGATATCTTGCCCATCCTTTTCTTCATTACATTTCCATTTGTCGACAATGTTTGTACATTAAACTACTCTTCCTGTGAATCAGCCATTTGGGCGGGAGATGGAAAAATCTGGAGTGAAAACAAGGACTTCAGAGCAGATAGTGCTACCTGTCGAAGCAGATCTCTTGTTGGGTCCTGATAGCTCCTCGGAGATGGATTCAGATACAGATGACCAGTCCTATTCCCCCACTGAGGTGTATGCTCTAACTTGGCACGGTTAAACTGCTCATATCATGCATACGGTGTCTTGCATTGCATAGTTTAGACATCATATACACAATATTCAACACCATGTTCTTAGTTCAGACATCATATCAAATGCCCTCTGTTTAGCATATAAATCACATATGTGAATTAAATGATGCGATCCTGATTACTTAGACAACATGTAGGTGAATTATGTCATGCGATCTTGTTTAGTTATTCATCATATCTTTGAATTATGTTATGCTATGCTATCCAGTTTAGATAGACATCATATATGTGAAATTATGTCATGCTATCCGTTTTAGTTAAACAATATACATGTCAACTATTTCATGCCCTCTTGTTTCCACACTATCTATTGCATCTGTCTCTCATACAATGTCTGTACATTCAACTATGTTTCCTGTTTATCAGCCATTTGAATTGGAGCGGGTGATGCCAGTATCTAGCGGACTAAAAACACGATCTTCAAATAAAACTGTGCTACCTCTTGGTGGAGATAGCACCCCGGTTGTACATGCACAAGAACCAGCCCTACCACACATAACCCAAACTCTCACAGATTGTACCCTTACTATGATGGACAGAGAACCAGCTTCACCCAATCTAACCCCAACCCCAGCCGATAGTAACCCAGTTCATGTTGACACAACACCATCTCCACCATAGAGCTCCCAAACAAGAGCAGTTAGTAAGGCAGCTCCAGTGCCCAAAGGGCCAGTACTATCACGGCGAACCCCAACTCCACCAGTTAGTACGCCTATTCCTGTGGAGGAAGCACAACCAGCTAGTCATAGTTTAGCATCTATCGCATTTGATGTTGTTAAATCATATGTGCGTATCTTCCCATCTTGGAAATATTATACTGAAGATGAAGGAAAATGCCAGTTGTAGGTGTTTGTCCAGGAGTTATGTGTAAGTAATGTTATTCATGGCAATTACTTTGCTTCGTCCCATACATCCTACCTCCATGATGGTTATAATACAACAAATTTTCCCATTTTTCTCTATAGAGAAGGACCGATTTGGAAACTCAGGATGAGGTAACCTGTGCTAATACCTCTGCTATCTTCAAGAATGCTTGGTGGCAGTATTGGAATTACCTGAAGAAAACGTACTTCACCGGCAAAGAAACTCATCAAATTCCCTTACGTTCTCCTGAGACACATTTACTGGACGATGACTGGGAATGCCTTGTTCTGTACTGGTCCCGAACTAAGAATGTGGTAAGGTCTATGAGCTCATTTTCTATATTTAAGTATTATATTCTTGCGTCTTACTATACTCTGTTCATGTAGAACAAGTTCCTAAACCTGAAGAACAACTGTTCTAATTTAAGATTCCATTGCTACCATATGACATAGATATATGTTTGTTTGATGCTTTTATTATGTACTAGTACTTGGCAATAGAAGACTTGGTAGTTTAATCCTGTCCACCTTAATAATGCAATGGTTCACCAAAATGAGTTTCATATACTAGTACATGCTAAACTTGTTATGTCTGCTTGTTTCTTCTTTTAGAATGCTGACAGAATATTGGGGAAGAGTCCCTTATTAAGCAACGGTAAAGGAAGTAATGCAGATAAGGTTCAGGATAGTGACACATCCTGTCTTGATTTAGTGTTGGAGTTACTGTCCACTACCGCTTGCACAAGCTATTCAAACTCACTGTCTGAATCAGTTCGGTTTCTTGAGTCTCAACTACAAGTTGAAAGACATCGATCAGCTGTGCTGCGACAAGAAGCAGAAGGAGTGCGGAAGTCCCTGAAGCATTCAGATGCATACTTTCTGGTGCAACAACAAGCGTTGGAGGATTTTAGCGCCAAACAGGACAAAGCTAATCAGCTTGCTAAGCTTATTGCCAGCATGGTGGATACCCAGGATAACGTTTCTTGAGCTCTTCTGAAGTTGTTTCAGTTATGCTCTTGTTTTGCTGCCACGTTTATTTGCACTAGTGGCCAATTTTGACGGCCAGTGTATATGATATGCTGCTTTGTTCCCTATATTTGCACTGGTGGCGAACTTTGATGCCCAGTGGATTTAATATGTGTAATAGCCGTGATAGCCTAGCGTTAGTTGCTTGCTTATTTATTTCCTTGTTGTCTTGTTTATTTGTTTGCTTATAGTCATTGTAGTTCTTTTTCCTCGGTTAACTAGTGGCTGCAATAACCTATTTTTTAAAACTAGGCCACAATAACCATGGGCTAATATTTATTGTAGTGACACTGGGCCTCCTACGGGCCGTAGAAATAGTGGGCCTTCTACAGCCGTAGAAACAGTAGGCCTTCTACGGGCCATAGAAACAATGGGCCTTCTACGGGCCATATCATCAATGGGCCTTATACGGGCTAGTTTCACCAGAGGCCGTTAATGGGTGTAAAGTGATACACTATTCATTATGGGCCAGTTTCACCACGGGCCGTTAATAGGCCAAGAGTTACATAGGGCCTCATATGGGCCGAAAGACGTCATGGGCCATACATGGGACAGAAGTGAAAAAGGGCTGGAATCATATTGGATGGCCCAGATGACGCTATTGGGCCTAATTCGGATAGGGCGTAACGGGCCTTGGGTTAGCGGGCTGTAAATGGGCTATATGCGAACAGGCCGTTAACAGGCTTTTCATGGGCCGGCCCGCCACCTTTTGACCAAGTTAAACGAGCCGGCCTTTTCACAGGAATGGGCCTCTGTTGGGCCGTGCCACATGTCGACGTATCATAGGCGCCTATCTGACTCACCGATGAGCTGACACGTGTTTCATCCGGCTAATAAGAATTTTACACGTGGAAATTTCCCATTGGTCAGGGCTATTAACGGGTTATCGGATCCAAAACCCGACCCGATAGCTTAACGGCGTTCCGTTACGGTGGATGCCACGTGTCGGTCACCCTTGACGAAAGCACTTCTGTGACGCGCGATTTATCGTCATGGAAGTGGACACTTCCGTGATGATAATTTTGGTAATGTCATGGAACACTTCTACGACAGCACATGTATGACTATCTTGATTCTATCATAAATTTGTCATGGATGTACATGCATGACAAAAAAAGCGACCTACTGTGACAAACACGTATCATCACGGAAGTGTATTTTTTTTGTAGTGTTAGTGTCCCACAGTCGATTGACGAAGTTGCAGACACAGGGATTTCTTCCCCCCACAGATCTAGTTCCTATTCGAGCAGGGCTAGATTCCTTCAACGGTGAGATTCAGGTAGAGGACCTTCCCAACCCATCCGGGGGAGAGCGAGTATGTTTCGTCCCTTACCTGCTAAGGGGCGTTGGATTTCCCATTCATTCGTTCCTCCGAGGGCTTCTGGAATACTATGGCCTCCAGCTGCACAACTTCACCCCTGCCTCCATTCTGCATATCGCGGGTTACATCACTTTATGCGAATTATTTCTAGGTATCGAGGCTCATTTCGAGCTGGGGAGGAAGTAGTTCTGTCTTGTCCCGCGTAATCACGAGGGGTCAATATTTGAAGTGGGCGTAGCCGAAGTATGGTGTATCGCCGATACCGGATATCTATCCGGCACACCAAGGAAGGCACCCGAAGAATGGCCTTCCGAATGGTTCTATATCGAGGACGTCGCGCTTCCTTACCCAGTTCAAATGGGTCTTCCTGAATTTGCGAGCGTTCCGCTAAAGAAACGCCACAGTTGGCGTCCCCGAAGTCTTGAAGAGGAGGACAGCGCAGAAGTTCGCCAGCTTATGAGCAAGATAAAGATGCGCGCTCAGTCCGGACTCACAATAATTGAGGTAATGGCGATCTCCATAGTGCGAGGGGTTCAGCCGCTACAATATAGAGGGCTGCCCATGTGGCACTACAATGGAGAGGATGACGCCTCCCGCTATGGCCGGAAGGGTCCGTATACCCCCGCCGCTCTGGCCAAATATTGGTCTACTTGTTTAAAGGGGGCGAGGAGGAGTTTGTTCGCAATAAGCGCAGAGATGGGTATTCTATGTATGATCCTCCCAGTTGGGTAAGCCTCAACCCCCCTATTCCACTCATTCCACTTCCGAATTACTTTTGATAAATTTCAAGTCTGTTTGTTATGACAGCACTGGCGGAAGGTCACCGAAGGACTTCATAGTCCTGCCCCACAGTTGGAGATCCACAACAAGGAGCTGGATCCTGGCTTTGAAGAGGATTCAGATATATTCGTGGTGCTTGCAGAGGGAGTGTTTTACCAGGCAATCTATGACGGCACAGAAGTGGCCATCACCGCCGACTACCCTGGCCTTCTTCCTACTTCACATGTAAACAATCAAGAAACCCCTCTCTAAAAGAGTGCTCTTATTCTGCCTCACCCACCGCACTATATCGTGATTCACAGGGGAGACGTTCGGCGATTTCAAAGAGATCGGCTCCCGCGTCGGGCAAGCCTTCGAAAAGGAAGGCGGGTGAAGATACAGCCAAGCCTTCATCAAGGAGATATGGATAAACATGCTTTTCGGCGGCCGCATCCGACTGTGACTCGTGTGTTTGTTTGGTTGAAGGAAGAGGGTTCGCCGAACTGTGTCCAGGGACCCGATAGATGGTGTTCCCAACAACTGGGATTTAGATCCAATCGGGGAGACTCGGGCCGATGCAGGAACATCGTCGGACAGCCCTTCGGCCGAGGGTTAAGAAAATATGTCCGTCACCAACTCGAAGGTAGAGAGTGCCATGAACCATCGGAGTTGCGGGGCTGTCTTGCGAGACCCCAAGTTCTCGGAGGAGGCTTGATGACCCACAAGTATAGGGGATCTATCGTAGTCCTTTCGATAAGTAAGAGTGTCGAACCCAACGAGGAGCAGAAGGAAATGATAAGCGGTTTTCAGCAAGGCATTCTCTACAAGCACTGAAATAATAGGTAACCGATAGTTTTGTGATAGGATAATTTGTAACGAGTAACAAGTAACAAAAGTAAATAAAGTGCAGCAAGGTGGCCCAATCCTTTTTGTAGCAAAGGAGAAGCCTGGACAAACTCTTATATGATGTAAAGCGCTCCCGAGGACACATCGCATTTGGTACTTTGATAATTTGGTATGTGGGTGGACCGGTGCATGGGTACTATCATTACTTGGACAAGCATCCCACTTATGATTAACCTCTATTGCAAGCATCCGCAACTACAACAAAAGTATTAAGGTAAACCTAACCATAGCATGAAACATATGGATCCAAATCAGCCCCTTATGAAGCAACGCATAAACTAGGGTTTAAGCTTATGTCACTCTAGCAACCCATCATCTACTTATTACTTCCCAATGCCTTCCTCTAGGCCCAAATAATGGTGAAGTGTTATGTAGTCGACGTTCACATAACACCACTAGAGGAGAGACAACATACATCTCATCAAAATATCGAACGAATACCAAATTCACATGACTACTAATAGCAAGACTTCTCCCATGTCGTCAGGGACAAACGTAACTACTCAGAAAGCATATTCATGTTCATAATCAGAGGGGTATTAATATGCATATAGGATCTGAACGTATGATCTTCCACCAAATAAACCAACTAGCATCAACTACAAGGAGTAATTAACACTACTAGCAACCCACAGGTACCAATCCCAGACTTGGAGACAAGAATTGGATACAAGAGATGAACTAGGGTTTTGAGAGGAGATGGTGCTGGTGAAGATGTTGATGGAGATTGCCCTCTCCCGATGAGAGGAGCGTTGGTGATGACGATGGCTATGATTCTCCCTCCCGGAGGGAAGTTTCCCCGGCAGAACAGCTCTGCCGGAGCCCTAGATTGGTTCCGCCAAGGTTCCGCCTCGTGGTGGTGGAGTCTCGTCTGGAAAGATGGCTTTTTTTCATCAAAATACTCCATATAGCAGAAGATGGCCACCGGAGGGACACCAGGGGGCCCACGAGGTAGGGGGCGCGCCCAGGGGGTAGGGCGCGCCCCCCACCCTCGTGGGCAGGGTGTGGCCCCCCTAGTGAACTTCTTGCACTCAGTATTTATTATATATTTTGAAAATGCCTTCCGTGAAGTTTCAGGACTTTTGGAACTGTGCAGAATAGGTCTCTAATATTTGCTCCTTTTCCAGCCCAGAATCCTAGCTGCCGGCATTCTCCCTCTTTATGTAAACCTTGTAAAATAAGAGAGAATAGGCATAAGTATTGTGACATAATGTGTAATAACAGCCCATAATGCAATAAATATTGATATAAAAGCATGATGAAAAATGGACGTATCAACTCCCCCAAGCTTAGACCTTGCTTGTCCTCAAGCGAAAGACGAAATCGAAAAATATGTCCACATGTTTAGAGATAGAGGTGTCGATAAAAATAAAATACGGACATGAGGGCATCATGATCATTCTTAGAACATCAACTTATATAATTCTTCTCATATGATCTCTTATGCTAGAGTAATAATTCAATCACCATTTCAAGTATGAATCACAAACTTCATTGAAAACTAACAAACTATAATCTCAGTCATTGGAGCAATTGCAATTAATCCTAACATAGGAAAGAGTCAATATAAGAGCTTTTCAGCAAGTCCACATACTCAACTATCATATAGTCTTTCACAATTGCTAACACTCACGCAATACTTATGGGTATGGAGTTTTAATCGGACACAGAGAAAGATAGGGGCTTATAGTTTTGCCTCCCAACGTTTTACCTCAAGGGTAATGTCAACAATAATGGTTCATGAAAACTCACATCCAATTAGCCATATATACCGGGATCTTTCCAACATGTTGTGCTTGCCAAAAGATAAAATGTAAAAAGGAAGGGTGAAGATCACCATGACTCTTATGCAAGCTAGGAGATAAAAGTAAAAGATAGGCCCTTCGCAGAGGGAAGCAGAGGTTGTCATGCACTTTTATGGTTGGATGCACAAAATCTTAATGCGAAAGAACGTCACTTTATATTGCCACTTGTGATATGGACCTTTATTATGCAGTCAGTCGCTTTTATTTCTTCCATATCACACGATCGTATAAAGGTTATTTTCTCCCACACTAATAAGTCATACATATTTAGAGAGAAATTTTTATTGCTTGTACCGATGACAACTTACTTGAAGGATCTTATTCAATCCATAGGTAGGTATGGTGGACTCTCATGGAAAAACTGGTTTAAGGGTGTTTGGAAGCACAAGTAGTATCTCTACTTGGTGCAAAGAATTTGGCTAGCATGAGGGGGAAAGGCAAGATCAATCATGTTGGATGATCCAAGACAATATAATTTATCTCAGATGTAAGAAAACATAACCCATTACGTTGTCTTCCTTGTCCAACGTCAACTCTATAGCATGTCATATTTTAATGAGTGCTCACAATCATAAAAGATGTCCAAGATAGTATATTTATATGTGAAGACCTCTCTTTCTTTATTACTTCCTATTAATTGCAACGATGACCAAAAATATGTTTGTCAACTGTCAACAACTTTTATTCATCATACTCTTTCTATGTGAGCTCATTACTCTCCATAAGATCCATATGATCTCTTTGTTTCTTTTTATTCTTTCTCTTTTATTCTATTCCCTCAAGATCATGGCAAAATAATCAAGCCCTTGACTCAACACTAATATTTATTATATATAGCTCACGGACTCGATTACATAGAAGGATCATAAAGCAAAACTCACAACTAGATCATACTAAAAGCTTTTATTCTACTAGATCAAGATATTACCAAAAGGATAGAACTAAGAAAAACAGTAAAGATAGAAGTGATGGTGATACGATACCGGGGCACTCCCCCAAGCTTGGCAGTTGCCAAGGGGAGTGCCCATACCCATATGATTATGTCTCCTTTGTTGGTGAAGAAGGTGATGGTTTTGTTGATGGCGTAGGCTTCTTCCTTAATTTGCGCTTGAGGAGAGAGTTTTGGTCCCTTAGGTCCTCAATCTCGTGCTCCAGGCTTAGTATCTTTTTGCATAGTTCCTGCTTGTTTTCCTGCAAGAGGCGAAAAGGGATAAACTCAATCTTAGGTTTCTTTACTCTATCCGGGAGGCTTGACTTTTTGAACTCCACATGCATGTCCCCAGGTTGAGGTAATGGGACTTCATCTTCTTCCGAGCTCGTCTCCTCCCTTCCCTTGGGTTCATAGTCCTCTTCTTCTTCCGTAGTCCAACCACAATGCTCCACATCCCCATAGACCTTAGGATCTGCAAGGTAGTCAGCCACATAGCTTTCTCCTTCCGAATCATGGGACGACATGTTACTCTAATCTGCAGCAGGACAGCTCAAAACAAAGACAGGAGATATTTGCGTGATACAGGAGTCAAAACCTCCGGGAGATTATATAATGAATTTTTACCGACCAAAATATGTGTCGTGTAAGAAAACGGAGTCCGGAGAGCACACGAGGTGCCCATGAGGTAGGGGGCGCGCCCAGGGGGTAGGGTGCACCCTCCACCCTCGTGGAGCCCCCGTGTCCTTCCCGGACTGCTTCTTATTTTTCTATTTTTCTAAATATTCCAAAACAGAGAAATATTGCCATTAAAACTGTTTTGGAGTCGGTTTACTTACCGTACCACATACCTCTTCCTTTTCGGAGTCTGAAACGTTCTGGAAAGTGTCCCTTATGTATTCCTCCGGGGTTACGGTTTCAATAACATTGTTTTCAACATTTATAGGATTACCTGAGATATAATGTTTAATTCTTTGACCGTTCACCACCTTCGGATTTGTGCCTTCGAAGTTGTTGATTTTTATGGCACCGGAATGACAGACCTCCTCGATAACGTATGTACCTTCCCATTTAGAGAGAAGTTTTCCTGCAAAAAATCTTAAACGAGAGTTGTATAGCAATACATAATCACCTACGTTAAACTCACGCTTTTGTATTCTTTTGTCATGACATCTTTTAACCTTTTCTTTAAACAATTTGGCATTCTCATAGGCTTGGGTTCTCCATTCATCAAGTGAGCTAATGTCAAACAACCTCTTCTCACTGGCAAGTTTGAAATCATAATTGAGCTCTTTAATAGCCCAATAAGCCTTATGTTCTAGTTCGAGAGGTAAGTGACATGCTTTTCCATAAACCATTTTATACGGACACATACCCATAGGATTTTTATATGCAGTTCTATAGGCCCATAATGCATCGTCAAGTTTCTTGGACCAATTCTTTCTAGATCTATTAACAGTCTTCTGCAAAATTAATTTGAGTTCTCTATTGCTCAATTCTACTTGACCACTAGACTGTGGGTGATAAGGAGATGCAATTCTATGATTAACATCATATTTAGCAAGCATTTTACGGAAAGCACCATGAATAAAATGTGAACCACCATCAGTCATTAAATATCTAGGGACTCCAAATCTCGGAAAATAACTTCTTTAAGCATCTTAATAGAGGTGTTATGATCAGCACTACTAGTTGGAATAGCTTCTACCCACTTAGTAACGTAATCAACAGCAACTAAAATATGTGTATATCCATTAGAGGCAGAAAAAGGTCCCATATAATCAAAGCCCCAAACATCAAATGGTTCAATAACAAGTGAATAATTCATAGGCATTTCTTGACGTCTACTAATATTACCAATTCTTTGACATTCATCACAAGATAAGACAAACTTACGGGCATCCCTGAAAAGAGTAGGCCAATAAAAACCGGATTGCAATACCTTGTGTGCAGTTCTGTCTCCAGCGTGGTGTCCTCCATAAGCCTCGGAGTGACACTTGCGTAGGATTTGTTCATGTTCATGCTCAGGTACACAACGTCTAATAACACCATCTACTCCATCTTTATAAAGATGTGGGTCATCCCAAAAGTAATGTCTCAAATCATAGAAGAACTTTTTATTTTGCTGGTATGTGAAGCCAGGTGGTATAAATTTAGCAATAATGTAATTAGCATAATCAGCATACCATGGAGCAGTATGAGAAGCATTTATGACATTTAATTGTTCATCAGGAAAGCTATCATCAATAGGTAGTGGGTCATCAAGAACATTTTCTAACCTAGACAAGTTGTCTACAACAGGGTTCTCAGCTCCCTTTCTATCAATAATATGCAAATCAAATTCTTGTAGCAAGAGAACCCATCTAATAAGTCAAGGTTTAGCATCTTTCTTTTCCATAAGATATTTAATAGCAGCATGATCCATGTGAATAGTTACTTTAGAATCAACAATATAGGGTCTGAACTTATCACAAGCAAATACAACTGCTAAGAATTCTTTTTCAGTAGTAGCATAATTTCTCTGAGCATTGTCTAGAGTTTTACTAGCATATTGGATAACATTTAATTTCTTATCAACTCTTTCACCTAGAACAGCACCTACAGCATAATCACTAGCATCACACATAATTTCAAAAGGTAAGTTCCAATCAGGTGGCTGAACAATAGGTGCAGAGATTAATGCTTTCTTAAGTATTTCAAATGCTTCTACGCAATCATCATCGAAAACAAATGGTATATATTTTTGTAATAAATTAGTTAGATGCCGAGAAATTTTTGAGAAGTACTTAATGAACCTCCTATAAAAACCGGCATGACCAAGTAAACTTCTTATACCTTTGATGTCCTTGGGACATGGCATCTTTTCAATAACATCAACCTTGGCTTTATCAACTTCAATACCTCTTTCAGAAACTTTATGCCCCAAGACAATACCTTCATTAACCATAAAGTGGCACTTTTCCCAATTCAAGACAAGATTAGTTTCTTCACATCTCTGCAAAACTCGATCAAGGTTGTTTAAGCAATCACCAAAAGAGGATCCATAGACGGAAAAATCGTCCATGAAAACCTCACAAATCTTTTCACAGAAGTCAGAGAATATAGCCATCATGCATCTTTGAAAGGTAGCAGGTGCATTACATGAACCAAAAGGCATACGTCTATAAGCAAAAGTACCGAACGGGCAAGTAAAAGTAGTCTTTGATTGATCATTGGCTGACACACGTATTTGAGAGAAACCAGAATAACCATCTAGAAAGCAAAAAATGTGTATGTTTGGATAATCTTTCTAGAATTTGATCGATAAAAGGTAAGGGGTAATGATCTTTTTAGTAGCTTTATTTAGTTTGTGGAAATCAATTACCATCCTATAACCTGTAATAATTCTTCGTCGAATCAACTCATCTTTATCATTAGGAACGATAGTAATACCTCCCTTTTTGGGGACGCAATGGACATGACTTACCCACTGACTATCAGCAACGGGATAAATTATACCTGCCTCTAGAAGCTTTAGTATTTCTTTCTTACCACTTCCTTCATCTTAGGATTCAGCCGTCGTTGATGATCACAAACTGGTTTGGAATCTTCCTCCAAATTTATTTTGTGTTGACACAGAGTGGGACTAATGCCTTTAAGATCATCGAGAGTATATCCAATAGCAGCACGGTGCTTCTTCAGAGTTTTCAATAATCTTTCTTCTTCATGCTCTGAAAGGTTAGCACTAATAATAATAAGATATATCTTTTTCTCATCATGATAAGCATATTTAAGAGTATCAGGTAAAGGTTTAAGCTCAAACATGGGATCACCCTTGGGTGGAGGAGGATCCCCTAGGATTTCAATAGGCAAATTGTGTTTCAGGATGGGTTCCTGTTTAAAGAATACTTCGTCTATTTCCCTTCTTTCATTCATAAACATATCATTTTCATGGTCTGGCAAATATTATTCTAAAGGATCACTAGGAGGCACGACAATAGAAGCAAGACCAATAATTTCATCTTTACTAGGCAATTCCTCTTCACGGTGTTGTCTACGAAATTTAGAGAAATTAAATTCATGAGACATATCACCTAAACCAACAGAAACAATATCATTATTGCAGTCTATCTTAGCATTAACAGTATTTAAGAAGGGTCTACCAAATATAATGGGACAAAAGCTATCTTGTGGGGAACCAAGAACAAGAAAATCAGCAGGATATTTAGTTTTCCCACACAAGACTTCAACATCTCTGACAATTCCCATTGGTGAAATAGTATCTCTATTGGCAAGTTTAATTGTGACATCAATATCTTCTATCTCAGCAGGTGCAATATCATGCATATTTTCTTTGTATAAGTCGTAAGGTATTGCAGTAGCACTAGCACCCATATCACATAAGCCATGATAACAATGATCTCCTATTTTAACAGAAATGACAGGCATGCCTACCACAGGTCTGTTTTTATCTTTAGCACAAGGTTTAGCAATTCTAGCAGTCTCATCAAGGAAATGAATAACATGCCCATCAATATTATCAGACAAGAGATCTTTAACAATAGCAATATTAGGTTCAACTTTAACTTGCTCAGGAGGTGTATAAGTTTTAATATTGCTTTTATGAACCACAGTTGAAACTTTAGCATGATCTTTTATCCTAACAGGAAAAGGTGGTTTCTCAACATAAGCAGTAGGAACGATAGGATCATTATAAGTGATAGTCTTTTATTCAACTTCAATAGGTGCAGCTACTTTTACTTCTATGGGGGAATGATATTTAAACCACTTCTTCCTAGGGAGATCAACATGAGTAGCAAAAGATTCACAGAAAGAAGCTACTATCTCAGAGTCAAGTCCATATTTAGTGCTAAATTTACGAAAAACATCGGTATCCATAAAAGATTTAACACAATCAAACTTAATTGTCATACCTGACTCCTTACCTTTGTCAAGGTCCCAATATTCAGAGTTGCGTTTAATTCTTTCCAATAAATCCCATTTGAATTCAATAGTGTTCATCATAAAAGAGCCAGCACAAGAAGTATCGAGCATGGTGCAATTGTTATCAGAAAGCTGAGCATATAAATTTTGAATAATTATTTCTCTTGAGAGCTCATGATTGGGGCATGAATATAACATTGATTTAATCCTCCCCCAAGCTTGAGCTATGCTTTCTCCTTCGCGGGGCCAGAAATTATATATATATAATTGCGATCACGATGAACAAGATGCATAGGATAAAACCTCTGATGAAATTCCAATTTCAATCGTCTGTAGTTCCATGACCCCGTATCATCGCATAGCCTATACCATGTCGATGCATCTCCCTTCAAAGATAAAGGGGAGACCTTCTTCTTAATAACATCACCGGGCACACCTGCAAGCTTAAATAATCCACAAACTTCATCAACATATATTAGGTGCTCATCAGGATGCTTTGTTCCATCTCCTGCAAAAGGAATAGCTAGCAGTTTTTCTAACATACCTGAAGGAATTTCAAAGAAGACATTTTCATTTTCAGTAGGTTCAGTAGGTTGAGGAGCAACTCTTTGCTCTACTGGTCAGGGTGAAGATACCCCGAACAAGCCCCTCAGAGGATTACTTTCCATAGTAACAAGTGACAGTAAATTTCAGCACACTATATAAATTTTTCCTTACCAAATTCCACCTACCAAAGGCGCTTCACTCCCCGGCAACGGAGCCAGAAAAGAGTCTTGATGACCCACAAGTATAGGGGATCTATCGTAGTCCTTTCGATAAGTAAGAGTGTCGAACCCAACGAGGAGCAGAAGGAAATAATAAGCGGTTTTCGGCAAGGTATTCTCTGCAAGTACTGAAATGATAGGTAACAGACAGTTTTGTGATAGGATAATTTGTAACGAGTAACAAGTAACAAAAGTAAATAAAGTGCAGCAAGGTGGCCCAATCCTTTTTGTAGCAAAGGACAAGCCTAGACAAACTCTTATATGATGTAAAGCGCTCCCGAGGACACATGGGAATATCGTCAAGCTAGGTTTCATCACGATCATATGATTCGCGTTCGGTACTTTGATAATTTGGTATGTGGGTGGACCGGTGCTTGGGTACTGTCCTTACTTGGACAAGCATCCCACTTATGATTAACCTCTATTGCAAGCATCCACAACTACAACAAAAGTATTAAGGTAAACCTAACCAAAGCATGAAACATATGGATCCAAATCAGCCCCTTACGAAGCAACGCATAAACTAGGGTTTAAGCTTCTGTCACTGTAGCAACCCATCATCTACTTATTACTTCCCAATGCCTTCCTCTAGGCCCAAATAATGGTGAAGTGTTATGTAGTCGACGTTCACATAACACCACTAGAGGAGAGACAACATACATCTCATCAAAATATCGAACGAATACCAGATTCACATGACTACTAATAGCAAGACTTCTCCCATGTCCTCGGGAACAAACGTAACTACTCACAAAGCATATTCATGTTCATAATCAGAGGGGTATTAATATGCATATAGGATCTGAACATATGATCTTCCACCAAATAAACCAACTAGCATCAACTACAAGGAGTAATTAACACTACTAGCAACCTACAGGTACCAATCCCAGCCTTGGAGACAAGAATTGGATACAAGAGATGAACTAGGGTTTTGAGAGGAGATGGTGTTGGTGAAGATGTTGATGGAGATTGCCCTCTCCCGATGAGAGGAGCGTTGGTGATGACGATGGCTATGATTCCCCCTCCCGGAGGGAAGTTTCCCTGGCAGAACAGCTCCGCCGGAGCCCTAGATTGGTTCCGCCAAGGTTCCGCCTCGTGGCGGCGGAGTATCGTCTGGAAAGATGGCTTATCATTTTTTTTCATTGAAAGACTCCATATAGCAGAAGATGGCCACCGGAGGGCCACCAAGGGGCCACGAGGTAGGGGGGCGCCCCCCCCCCCCACCCTCGTGGGCAGGGTGTGGCCCCCCTGGTGAATTTCTTGCACTCAGTATTTATTATATATTCTGAAAATACCTTCCGTGAAGTTTCAGGACTTTGGAGCTGTGTAGAATAGGTCTCTAATATTTGCTCCTTTTCCAGCCCAGAATCCCAGCTGCCGGCATTCTCCCTCTTTATGTAAACCTTGTAAAATAAGAGAGAATAGGCATAAGTATTGTGACATAATGTGTAATAACAGCCCATAATGCAATAAATATTGATATAAAAGCATGATGCAAAATGGATGTATCAAGGCTTTTAATGCCTTTAGCTCGGGCGACGCATACATCCGAGCTGCTCGAGATGGGATTAGAAGAGCCACGAAGTAATATCTGACATATGTGCAGGTAAGTTTTCTTTGTCAAAAAAGGATAACCATATGCCCGTAGCCCCCGAGACTGAAACTAGTTGGCACAACTGATTTAGGATCGTTGTACGACCAGGTCCTTACAGAGAAGAATTGTTTGCTAGCCCAGGAGCTGGAGCAGTGCCGGGTGCAGCTAAATGCTGCTACTGCCGAACTAGAAAATGTTAAGAAGTCCTCTTTTGTTAATGTCCCCCTCCACCGAGGAACAATAATTGTATACCAATTGTGCTAATTCTGCTGCTGATCGCATAATAGGGTCGTCTGATCAACTGGAAGAGAATTGAAGATCGCCCAAGAGGGAGAAAAAGAGGCGAAAAGGCAACATGCCACGGGCGAGCGTGTGCTGACTGCTACATCTTGAGCACTGCGTTGGTTTTTCCCCGAAGAGGAAGGGATGATGCAGCAGTGTAGCGTAAGTATTTCCCTCAGTTTTTGAGAACCAAGGTATCAATATAGTAGGAGGCTACACGCGAGTCCCTTGTACCTGCACAAAACAAATAAATCCTCGCAACCAACGCGATAAGGGGTTGTCAATCCCTACACGGCCACTTACGAGAGTGACATCTGATAGATATGATAAGATAATATTTTTGGTATTTTTATGATAAAGATGCAAAGTAAAATAAAAGCAAAGTAAATAAAAAAGTATTGGAAGATTAATATGATGAAGACGGACCCAGGGGCCATATGTTTCACTAGTGGCTTCTCTCAAGAGCATAAGTACTCTACGGTGGGTGAACAAATTACTGTTGAGCAATTGACAGAATTGAGCATAGTTATGAGAATATCTAGGCATGATCATGTATATAGGCATCATGTCCGAGACAAGTAGACTGACTCCCGCCTGCATCTACTACTATTACTCCACTCATCGACCGCTATCCAGCATGCATCTAGAGTATTAAGTTAATGAAAACAGAGTAACTCCTTAAGCAAGATGACATGATGTAGAGGGATAAACTCATGCAATATGATGAAAACCCCATCTTGTTATCCTCGATGGCAACAATACAATACATGCCTTACTGCCCCTACTGTCACTGGGAAAGGACACCGCAAGATTGAACCCAAAGCTAAGCACTTCTCCCATTGCAAGAAAGATCAATCTAGTAGGCCAAACCAAACTGATAATTCGAAGAGACTTGCAAAGATAACCAATCATACATAAAAGAATTCAGAGAAGATTCAAATATTATTCATAGATAGACTTGATCATAAACCCACAATTCATCGGTCTCAACAAACACACCGCAAAAAGAAGATTACATCGAATAGATCTCCACAAGAGAGGGGGAGAACATTGTATTGAGATCCAAAAGAGAGAAGAAGCCATCTAGCTAATAACTATGGACCCGTAGGTCTGAGGTAAACTACTCACACTTCATCGGAGGGGCTATGGTGATGATGTAGAAGCCCTCCATGATCGATGCCCCCTCCGGCAGAGCTCCGGAACAGACCCCAAGATGGGATCTCGTGGATACAGAAAGTTACGGTGGCGGAATTAGGGTTTTGGCTCCGTAACTGATTGTTTGGGGGTACATAGGTATATATAGGAGGAAGGAGTACGTCGGTGGACCAACAGGGGGGGCACGAGGGTGGAGGGTGCGCCTGGGGGGGGGGAGGGGTAGGCGCGCCCCCTACCTCGTGGCCTCCTCTTTTGTGTATTGACGTAGGGTCCAAGTCTCCTGGATCATGTTCGGTGAGAAAATCACGTTCCCGAAGGTTTCATTCCGTTTGGACTCCGTTTGATATTCCTTTTCTTCAAAACCCAAAAATAGGCAAAAAAACAGCAATTCTGGGCTGGGCCTCCGGTTAGTAGGTTAGTCCCGAAAATAATATAAAAATGGATAATAAAGCCCAATAATGTCCAAAACAGTAGATAATATAGCATGGAGCGATCAAAAATTATAGATACGTTGGAGACGTATCAAGCATCCCCAAGCTTAATTCCTTCTCGTCCTCGAGTAGGTAAATGATAAAAACAGAATTTTTGATGCGGAGTGCTACTTGGCATAATTTTAATGTAATTCTTCTTAATTGTGGTATGAATATTCAGATCCAAAAGATTCAAGACAAAAGTTCATATGGACATAAAAATAATAATACCTCGAGCATACTGACTAAGCAATTATGTCTTCTCAAAATAACATGGCCAAAGAAAGTTCATCCCTACAAAATCATATAGTTTAGTCATGCTCCATTTTCGTCACACAAGAATGCTCTCATCATGCACAACCCCGATGACAAGCCAAGCAATTGTTTCATACCTTAGCAATCTCAAACCTATAAACTTTCACGCAATATATGAGCGCGAGCCGTGGACATAACACTATGGGTGGAATAGAATATGATGATGGGGGTTATGTGGAGAAGGCAAAAAGGAGATAATCTCACATCAACGAGGCTAATCAATGGGCTATGAAGATGCCCATCGATTGATGTTAATGCAAGGAGTAGGGATTGTCATGCAACGGATGCACTAGAGCTATAAATGTATGAAAGCTCAACAAAAGAAACTAAGTGGACGTGCATCCAACTTGCTTCCTCATGAAGACCTAGGGCACTTGAGGAGGCCCATTGTTGGAATATACAAGCCAAGTTCTATAATGAAAATTTCCCACTAGTATATGAAAGTGACAAAACAAAAGACTCTCTATCATGAAGATCATGGTGCTACTTTGAAGCACAAGTGTGGCAAAGGATAGTAACATTGTCCCTTCTCTCTTTTTCTCTCATCGGTTTTTTTATTTAGCCCTTTTTCTCTTTTTTTATGGCCCTTCTCTTTTTTTCCTCACTTGGGACAATGCTCTAGAAAATGATGATCATCACACTTCTATTTATTTACAACTCAATGATTCTCGATGTTAGAACAAAAGATGAATCTATATGAATGCCTCCAGCGGTGTACCGGGATATGCAATGAATCAAGAGTGACATGTATGAAGGAATTATGAACGGTGGCTTTGCCACAAATACTATGTCAACTACGTGATCATGCTAAGCAATATGACAATGATGAATGTGTCATGATAAACGGAATGGTAGAAAGTTGCATGGCAATATATCTCGGAATGGCTATGGAAATGCCATAATAGGTAGGTATGGTGGCTGTTTTGAGGAAGATATAAGGAGGTTTATGTGTGAAAGAGCATATCATATCATGGGGTTTGGACGCACCGTCGAAGTTTGCACCAACTCTCAATGTGAGAAATGGCAATGCACGGTACCGAAGAGGCTAGCAATGATGGAAGGGTGAGAGTGCGTATAATCCATGGACTCAACATTAGTCATAAAGAACTCACATACTTATTGCAAAATTCTACAAGTCATCAAAAACCTCGGCACTATGCACATGCTCCTAGGGGGGTAGATTGGTAGGAAAAGACCATCGCTCGTCCCCAACCGCCACTCATAAGGAAGACAATAAAAAAACACCTCATGTTTCAAATTTGTTACATAACATTTACCATACATGCATGCTACGGGACTTGCAAACTTCAACACAAGCACCTCTAAAATTCACAACTACTCAACTAGCACGACTTTGATATTATTACTTCCATATCTCAAAACAATCATCAAGCATCAAACATCTCTTAGTATTCAAAACATTCCTAGGAATTTTTTTACTAATCTTGAATACCTAGCATATGAGGATTATTTAAGAAAATTACCATGATATTTAAGACTCTCAAAATAATCTAAGTGAAGCATGAGAGATCAATAGTTTCTATAAAACAAATCCACCCCCGTGCTCTAAAAGATATAAGTGAAGTGCTAGAGCAAAACTATATAACTCAAAAGATATAAGCCAAGCACATAGAGAATTCTAACAAATTCCAAATCATGTATGGCTCTATCAAAAGGTGTGTACAGCAAGGATTATTGTGGTAAACTAACAAATAAAGACTCAAATAATACAAGATGCTCCAAGCAAAACACATATCATGTGGTGAATAAAAATATAGCTCCAAGTAAAGTTACCGATAGAAGTAGACGAAAAGAGGGGATGCCTTCTGGGGCATCCCCAAGCTTTGGCTTTTAGGTGTCCTTATATTATCTTGGGGGTGCCATGGGAATCCCCAAGCTTAGCCTCTTTCCACTCCTTGTTCCATAATCCATCAAACCTTTACCCAAAACTTGAAAACTTCACAACACAAAACTTAAAGTAGAAAATCACGTGAGCTGCGTTAGCGAAAGAAAACAAAAGACCACTTCAAGGTACTGTAATGAACTCATTATTTATTTATATTGGTGTTAAACCTACTGTATTCCAACTTCTCTATGGTTTATAAACTATTTTACTAGCCATAGATTTATCAAAATAAGCAAACAACACACGAAAAACAGAATCTGTCAAAAACAGAACAGTCTGTAGTAATCTGTAGCTAGCGCAAGATCTGGAACCCCAAAAATTATAAAATAAATTGCTGGACGTGAGGAATTTATCTATTAATCATCTTAAAAAATAATTAACTAAAGAGCACTTTCCAAATAAAAATGGCAGCAGTTCTCGTGAGCGCTAACATTTCTGTTTTTTATAGCAAGATTAACAAGACTTTCCCCAAGTCTTCCCAACGGTTCTACTTGGCACAAACACTAATTAAACACAAAAAAACACAATCTAAACAGAGTCTAGATAAATTATTTATTACTAAACAGGAGCAAAAAAGCAAGGACTAAAAATATAATTGGGTTGCCTCCCAACAAGCGCTATCGTTTAACGCCCCTAGCTAGGCATAAAAAACAAAGATAGATCTAGGTATTGCCATAATAGTAAGATAGATCATTAAAACTCATTTCATATTCTCTACGTTCAGCAGCAAGTTTTCTTTGAGGTAAGCAAAAGTAATCAAAAGGGCTAAATTTAATGGGGCAAAAGTCCCCAAGATCAACCTTGGGAGGTATAGGTTTCTCCTTTGGTCCTTCGTATTGCACAACCAATTCATCATTATAAGCATTCTTTTGGCAGAACTTTGTGAGCCTATATTCAAGAGAATATCCTAGTTCATTATTTTGAATAGCCAAATCATCATTAAGTTCAAAAATTCTATCAACTAAAACATTGGTAGGAACCCTTTTTCTAAGACTTTCATTGAAAACAACATAGTCTAGAGATTGAAAATGCATTATTTCTTCTTGATCAAAGAGGATGGCCTCTATGGGAGGACGACAAGCATCCACCCTATAATGCGCAAAGATTTCTTTGGCCTCTTTTATTATGAATCTAAACTCATGAGCCAAAAAGATAGTTTTTTTTTGAAAGCTCACTGACAGTAGGAGAGGCTCCTACTGACTTTAAATTAACACAACACCTGGATTAGGGGAGGTGTGGCCCCATAATTACAAGGTAGACTCTGGGTACAAAAGACAACTAACTATAAAAAGAGATAGTAGCGGCACGCTTAACAGAGGAATCCTCAATATTAGAAAATTCTAGGAAAATCCTTTGTATGCAAGGGTGCATGTGCATGAATTGTCTTTCAAGTTCAACTACAAGAATGGCAATAGCATCCGCAAGACTACTAGTTGTATGATGGATAGAACTACCCATAGAAGGTAAAGCACCGGCACAAGTAAAGAAATCTTGAATAACTCTTTTTCCAATAATATTACCACTACCAACATGGAATTTTTTTGTATGTAAGATGGGTGGTTCTTTAGCAGGAGCATCAGAATTTTTCATGATATTATTATTGTCCATATCGACAATAATTTCCCCAATTTCAGACATAACGGCAGAAGGTGCAAGGGGCAACAAGAGGCAAAGAGAGAAAGAGAGGGAGGATAGAGAGAGAGAGGGTGAATAAAACGGCAAGGGTGAAGTGGGGGAGAGGAAAACGAGAGGCAAATGGCAAATAATGTAATGCGGGAGATAGGGATTGTGATGGGTACTTGGTATATTGACTTTTGCGTAGACTCCCCGGAAACGGTGCCAGAAATCCTTCTTGCTACCTCTTGAGCACTGCGTTGGTTTTTCCCCGAAGAGGAAGGGATGATGCAGCAGAGTAGCGTAAGTATTTCCCTCAGTTTTTGAGAACCAAGGTATCAATCCAGTAGGAGGCTATGCGCGAGTCCCTCATACCTGCACAAAACAAATAAATCCTCGCAACCAACATGATAAGGGGTTGACAATCCCTACACGGCCACTTACGAGAGTGACATCTAATAGATATGATAAGATAATATTTTTGGTATTTTTATGATAAAGATGCAAAGTAAAATAAAAGCAAAGTAAATAACAAAGAATTGGAAGATTAATATGATGAAGATAGACCCGGGGGGCATAGGTTTCACTAGTGGCTTCTCTCAAGAGCATAAGTATTCTACGATGGGTGAACAAATTACTGTTGAGCAATAGACAGAATTCAGCATAGTTATGAGAATATCTAGGCATGATCATGTATATAGGCATCATGTCCAAGACAAGTAGACCGACTCCTGCCTGCATCTACTACTATTACTCCACTCATCGACCGCTATCCAGCATGCATCTAGAGTATTAAGTTAATGAAAACAGAGTAACGCCTTAAGCAAGATGACATGATGTAGAGGGATAAACTCATGCAATATGATGAAAACCCCATCTTGTTATCCTCGATGGCAACAATACAATACATGTCTTGCTGCCCCTACTGTCACTGGGAAAGGACACCGCAAGATTGAACCCAAAGCTAAGCACTTCTCCCATTGCAAGAAAGATCAATCTAGTAGGACAAACCAAACTGATAATTCGAAGAGACTTGCAAAGATAACCAATCATACATAAAAGAATTCAGAGAAGATTCAAATATTATTCATAGATAGACTAGATCATAAATCCACAATTCATCGGTCTCAACAAACACACCGCAAAAAGAAGATTACATCGAATAGATCTCCACAAGAGAGGGGGAGAACATTGTATTGAGATCCAAAAGAGAGAAGAAGCCATCTAGCTAATAACTATGGACACGTAGGTCTGAGGTAAACTACTCACACTTCATCGTAGAGGCTATGGTGATGATGTAGAAGCCCTCCGTGATCGATGCCCCCTCCGGCGGAGCTCCGGAACAGGCCCCAAGATGGGTCGTGGATACAGAAAGTTACGGCGGTGGAATTACGGTTTTGGCTCCATAACTGATTGTTTGGGGGTACGTAGGTATATATAGGAGGAAGGAGTACATCGGTGGAGCAACAGGGGGGCCACGAGGGTGGAGGGCACGCCTAGGGGAGTAGGCGCGCCCCGTACCTCGTGGCCTCCTCTTTTGTGTCTTGACGTAGGGTCCAAGTCTCCTGGATCACATTCGGTGAGAAAATCACGTTCCCGAAGGTTTCATTCCATTTGGACTCCGTTTGATATTCCTTTTCTTCGAAACCCTAAAATAGGCAAAAAAAACAGCAATTCTGGGCTGGGCCTCCGGTTAGTAGGTTAGTCCCAAAAATGATATAAAGGTGGATAATAAAGACCAATAATGTCCAAAACAGTAGATAATATAGCATGGAGCAATCAATAATTATAGATACGTTGGAGATGTATCACTGACCCGCGTCAGAGACGCGAAAAATAAGCTACAGGATTCCCAAACTGCATTGGGTGAAGAATTTAAAGATGTTCGAGCCCAGCTAGACGATTCCGTGAAGGAGAACAAGAAGCTGCGGGGCGGCATATTCAGTATGTGTTCGAACTATTTTTAAAGTAGTTCAGAGATAGATGGGACTGATATAGTCATGGTTGCAGGTATATTGACAGGGCGTCCTGAAGAGGAGGTGTCCGGATCATCGAGTGATCTGCTGCAAAGACTGTCGCAAGTGCACAAGCATGCCCGGCTGGCCATGCGGAGCGTGGCCAAGGCCTTATGGCCATCCGCCTCCCCTCCAGGAAGTATGGAGGAGCTTCTAGAGTTGTTCAAGGGAGCGCGGCGGTGTATCCAACTATGGAAGATATCGGCCGGCCGAGAGGGCGCGCGAGAGGCCTGGGCCATGGTGAAAACATGATATACCAAGCTGGATCCAAATCACATAGCCCGGGCTGGACCATTAGGGTAAAATGGGGAAGAAATTCCTGTTAGTTTAGTATATGACCAAGTAGAGGTGGCCGCCAAATATTCCCAACAGGATTGTAAGTTAGACTGCATGTTGGAAGGTGTAGAGGAGCAAGTGTTCGAGTCCAAATGATTGTGTACTTTCCTCATTATATGGAACTCTAGCTGAATTGTATATCATTTGTCATGCCAGACCTTTTCGCGTCAACCTTTGGACCCGAAGGTGCAGAGTGTTTCTGAATACCATCGCGGCCGAATAGGCCAGGGTATGCCTGGAAAACTAGGTGTAGGGGTCATAGTTGCTTGAACAGACAAGTTGTATCTGGCTAGCTATGTTATATTACATTGATATCGTAAGAAACATCTTCCAGAGAGAATAGTTCCATTAAGGGTTCCTCTCCCTGGGTGTGCATGCATTTAATGTACATGTCCGAATTGTGATGCGAGCACCACAGTTTCTATAACTTATGGGGGTGCACAATGGAGTGAGTTTAGAAAACATCTTTAATTCACCGACCAAATATTCCCTTAAGAACGCTAGCTTTCGGCTTCACCCAGTCTGAGGTACACATCCGGATGACCCAGCAGTAACAATTGCAGAGGTGCTCCCTTTATGCCCTAGCCGAACTAACGGGAACGTAGGGAATAAGCACAGGAGCCAGGCAACCCAGCTTGGCCAAAACTTAAGTCATATCGATGCATATAGTGGCAAAGAAAAGGTACATATGGAAAAACTCATATGTGAGGAGCTTAATGCTCAAGGAATGACAGGAACCTCTGTCCGAGAAGCCCCCAGGTACAAGTGATGTGCATACTTAGAGATGTACGTGTCAATGGTGTGTGGTCTAGCCGTACCAAAGCGTTAAAGCGAGAAAGAAGAAAGTAATCGGAAAAGAGAGAAAAAATAATGGAAACTACAAGGGAGGAGGAGACGAACAAGGGGTTTGGCGCTAGGCATAGAATCTTCGGAGTCTGGTCGCGTTCCAGGGGTTCGGCTCGAGGCGATTGTCTGATGCATCGCGAAGACGGTATGCTCCTCCGGTGAGAACTTCGTCAATTATGAAGGGACCCTCCCATTTGGGCTTGAGTTTGTCCTTTTTCTTCTCCGGCAGGCGCAGAACGAGTTCGCCAACGTTGTAAGTCTTGGCCTGTACTTCTCTGCTTTGATATCTTCGACCCTGCTGTTGGTAAAATGTCGAACGGGCCTTTGCGACATCGCGTTCCTCCTCCAGCGCATCTAGGCTGTCCTACCAATCAAGATCGGCTTCTCTCTCTTCGTACATACACACTTGAGGTGAGTCGTTAATAATATCGCAGGCCAATACGGCCTCTGCACCATACACCATTAAGAAAGGTATGTATCCGGTAGTGCAGTTGGGTGTGGTCCGCAGCCCCCAGAGTACGGAGTCGAGCTCGTCAACCCAGTGCTTGTCTGATTCTTTCAAAGACTGCACTAGTCCCGGCTTAATGCCGCTCATAATAAGACCGTTGGCTCGTTCGACTTGACCGTTAGTTTGTGGGTGGTAGACGTAGGCGTAATCGAGTTTAATACCCATATTAGTACACCAGTTTTTTACCTTGTCGGCTGTGAAATTAGAACCGTTGTCAGTGATGATGCTGTGTGGGACACCATAACGGTGCACAACACCGGATATGAAGTCTATCACCGGGCCGGACTTAGCCGTTTTGACCGGTTTAGCCTCTATCCACTTAGTGAATTTGTCCACCATAACCAGCAGATATTTTTTCTTATAGCTTCCCCCTTTAAGGAGTCTGACCATATCCAGTCCCCAGACCGCGAAAGGCCAAGTGGTGGGGATAGTCTGTAAGGCAGTTGGGGGCATGTGGCTTTGGTTGGCGAAGAGTTGGCATCCGATGCAGCGTTGGACGAGGTCCTATGCGTCTGCTCGGGCTGTCGGCCAATAAAACCCAGTATGGAAGGCCTTGCTAACAAGTGCCCGAGCTGTGGCATGGTGTCCACCGAGACCGGCGTGAATTTCCGCTAGAAGCTGCCGCCCCTCTTCTTCGGAGATACATCTTTGAAGTACTACGGTGGTACTTTTCTTGTAGAGCTCTCCGTCATGAACCTTGTAGGCCTTCGAGCGCCGGACAATGCGGCGAGCCTCATTCTGGTCTTCGGGGAGCTCCTTCCTATTAATGTAGGCTAAGAAAGGTTCGGTCCATGGAGCAATTACTGCCATAATGAGATGGGCCAACGGTGTTACTTCGGTGGTTGAGCCCCCGATACTATCGGTGTGTTCGGGATTTGGAGTTGTATTCGGATCTGGACTATTGTTGCCGCCCTCCCCTTGCCACACCAGAGATGGCTTGCAAAGCCTTTCCAAGAAGATGTTGGGTGGGACGGGATCGCGCTTAGCGCCGATGCGAGCAAGGACGTCCGCCGCTTGGTTACTTTCTCAGGCGACGTGATGAAATTCAAGCCCCTCGAAGCAAGCCGACATTTTTAATACGACATTATGATAAGCTCCCATCTTTGGTTCTTTGGCATCAAAGTCACCGTTTATTTGAGATATGGCGAGGTTCGAGTCCCTGCGCACCTCCAGGCGTTGTATGCCCATGGATACGGCCATCCGAAGACCATGCAGTAGGGCCTCGTATTCGGCTGCGTTGTTAGAGTCTATGTATAATATCTAGAGTACATACTGGACGACGTCTCCAGTGGGGGATGTTAACACGACTCCCGCTCCCAGTCCTGCCAACATTTTGGAGCCGTCAAAATACATAACCCAGTTGGAATATGTGTTGTACTCTTTAGGGAGTTCGGCCTCTGTCCATTCGGCGATGAAGTCAGGCGGTACTTGGGATTTGATGGCTCGTCGTGGCTTGTATGTTATGTCAAATGGAAGTAGCTCTATGGCCCATTTGGCGATCCGTCCCGTGGCATCGCGGTTGTTTATTATGTCATTGAGTGGGACCTCAGAAGCCACCGTGATTGAACACTCCTGGAAGTAGTGTCGTAGCTTGAGGGATGCCATGAAGACTGTGTATGCTATCTTTTGGTAGTGGGGGTACCGGGATTTTCACGGTGTGAGGACAGTTGATACGTAGTATACTTGTTTTTGGAGCGGAAATTTGTGTCCGTCCTGTTCTCGTTCGACGACGAGCACGGCGCTCGCCACCTGATGTGTTGCCGATATGTATAAAACATGGGCTCACCAGTGTTTGGCTCGGCCAGGATTGGGTTGCTTGCTAGGAGGGCCTTTATTTCCTCCAGTCCGGCAGTCACCGCGTCTGTGCATTCAAAGTTATCAGTGCGCCGTAAGAGGCGATAGAGTGGTAGTGCCTTTTCTCCTAATTTGGAGATAAAGCGGCTTAGCGCTGCTACGCATCCAGCTAGCTTTTGGACCTGTTTAAGGTCTGTTGGTGTAGCCAACTATGACAGAGCTCGGATTTTAGCTGGATTTGCTTCGATTCCTCTATTGGAAACGATGAAGCCCATCAGTTTTCCAGCAGGGACGCCGAAGACACACTTTTCCGGGTTGAGCTTAATGTCATATGCCCGGAGGTTGTCAAATGTAAGACGTAAGTCGTCTATTAGTGTTTCAACGTGCCTAGTTTTGATGACGACATCATCGACGTAAGCTTCTACCGTTTTGCCACTCTGTTTCTCCAGGCATGTTTGAATCATGCGTTGGTATGTGGCGCCATCGTTTTTGAGCCCAAAGGGCATGGTGTTGAAGCAGAATGGCCCATATGGGGTAATAAATGCTGTTGTGGCTTGATCGGACTCCTTCATTTTGATTTGATGGTATCGGAATATGCATCAAGGAAACACAGTGAGTCGTGTCCTACGGTCGCGTCGATGATTTGATGCGGGGGGAGGGGGAAGGGATCCTTGGGGTAAGCCTTGTTGAGGTCTTTGAAATCGACACACAGGCGCCAGGATTTGTCCTTCTTTGGTACCATCACCAGGTTTGCCAGCATGTCCGGATGTTTAATTTCTCTAATGAATCCGGCCTCAATGAGTTTGGCTAGCTCATCCCCCATGGCTTGTCTCTTGGGTTCGGAAAAGCGCCGCAGTGTTTGCTTAACCAGTTTAAATCCCTTTAATATATTGAGGCTATGTTCGGCCAGCTCGCATGGGATCCCTGGCATATCTGAAGGGTGCCAGGCGAATATGTCCCAGTTTTCGCGCAGGAATTCTCGTAGTGCGGTGTCAACTGTTGGGTTCAGTTGAGCTCCGATAGATGTTGTCTTCTTGGGGTCCGTTGGGTGGACCTGGAATTTGACTATTTCTTCTGCTGGTTTGAAGGATGTGGATTTAGGACGTTTGTCGAGGATCACGTCGTCCCTGTCCACCGTGGAGCATAGTGCGGTTAATTCTTCAGCCGCGAGGGCTTCAGATAGCGCCTCTAGGGCCAGGGATGCGATTTTGTTTTCAGCGCGGAGTGCTATCTCCGGATCACTGACGAGAGTGATTATACCGTTTGGTCTGGGCCTTTTGAGCTTCATATACCCGTAATGGGGTATGGCCTGAAAGCGTGTAAAAGCATCCCGCCCCAACAGGGCGTGATATCCGCTGCTGAACGGGGCCACTTGGAAGGTTATTTCTACAGACTGATAGTTATCCGGCGTGCCGAATACTACGTCAAGTGTGATTTTGCCCGCGCATCGTGCCTCCTGACTGGGAATAATTCCTCGGAAGGTTGTGTTACTTTGCTTGATGCGGCTTCTGACTATTTCCATTTTATGATGTGTGTCCTCAAAAATGAGGTTTATTCCGCTGCCGCCGTCCATGAGGACCATGGTAAGTCGAAACCCATCCACGATGGGACTGAGGACTAATGCGGCTAGCACTCGTATTGTTCTGTACTTTGGTTCGTCACCGGCATTGAATGTTATAGCCGTGTCGTTATAGGGGTTTATTTCAGCAATTTCGCAGACTTTGGTGTGCTCGCGAAGCGCCCTTTTGCGCTTGTTGTTTGAAGCGAATGTCTCAAAGACCGTCAATACTCTTGAGTTATCGTCCTCTAGGGGAAGTCATTCTGGGTCATCCTTGATAAGGATGTCCTCGCCGCTCTTGGCTACCTGTCTTAGTATCCAACATGCTCTAAGGCTGTGGGTTGCCACGGTATCTGGTGTTGTATGTATTTTGCATGGGCCATCGATCCACCCCATCAGAACGGTGTCGTGCCGCATAGCGGTTTTGTGTTTCTTGACTATTGGACTGGGCATGCTACGAGGGTGCGCCCTTTTCTCCTGTAGGGAGAGTTGAGTTGGGACTGACGGTTCCCAAGGAGCTGCCTGGGTTTTCCAGGCGTTCTCCATCGCGTTGTACTTTTGTACGATGATTGCTAAGTCAGCGAATTTCAATATGCGGCGGCGATTGATGGCGTTGAGGATTCCTTTGTCCGCACAATTGTTGTAGAACATTGATATTGCGTCCTTGTCACGGCAATATTTTACCGTGTGTTTGACAAGGAGGAATCTGGCCCATAAGTGGTGGACCGTTTCATGAGGCTGTTGTTTTATGCTCATGAGAGCGTCTATGTCCGGGTGGGCGGGTGGAATTAAATCCGAACCCCGACCTAACAGATTATCCGGAGTCTGACGACCTTCCGGGCTTAACAGTCCGGGTTTCGGAATATCTTCTGATTGTTTAGGACCGCCATCCGATGCTATGTTCGGAGGGTTGGTCGCATCCTTTCGCGGGTGAGTATCCGGCTCTTCCTTATCGGCGATCCGAACATAGTCCGTCTTCGGTATAGAAGAGGACCCGCTGTCCTGCTCCATGACTACTACAACCTAGTGGGTGACCGGTAGGGTCTCGATTTCTACTTGATCGGTTTTAGGCCCGGTCCGATCGTAGCCTGTGGCTATTCCCAAAGCGGCGATGCGATCTAGGAGTTCTTTCAAAGACGAAAACTCCGTCGGATCCATCTGCTTGGAGTGCTCGGAGTTGATACGAAGGGGGTTTTCAATGGCCCGAGAGGTCACGGTCGGCTCAACGGCCGAACGGGTGATCATAGTAAAGCCACCCAGCCAAAGGGTTTGGCCCGGGGCCAGAGCTCCCCCGGAGGTGATGTTGTCTTTAAGGACAAGGTGAGCCATCAAGCCTTTCGTCGACGGAACAGTGGAACTCTCAATGAAAGCACCAATACCGGTGTTAAAACCGGCGGATCTCGGGTAGGGGGTCCCGAACTGTGCGTCTAGGATCGATGGTAACAGGACACAGGGGACACGATGTTTACCTGGTTCGGGCCCTCTCTATGGAGGTAATACCCTACGTCATGCTTGATTGATCTTGATGAATATGAGTGTTACAAGAGTTGATCTACCACGAGATCGTAATGGCTAAACCCTAGAAGCCTAGCATGTATGACTATGGTAATGAATATATCCTTTCCGGACTAACCCCTCCGGTTTATATAGACACCGAGGGAAGGGAAATCTAGGGTTACATAGAGTCGGTTACATAAGAAGGAATCTTCATAGTCGGTCGCCAAGCTTGCCTTTCACGCCAAGGAGAGTCCAATCCGGACACAGGTACAGTCTTCGGCCTTCATGTCTTCACAGCCCATCAGTCCGGCCCATGGATAACAAGTCGGACGCCCGAGGACCCCTTAGTCCAGGACTCCCTTAGTAGCCCCTGAACCTGGCTTCAATGACGAGGAGTCCGGCACGCAGATTGTCTTCGGCATTGCAAGGCGGGTTCCCTTCTATCCGAACTTCAAGATAGTCTTCGAATGCAATGATAGTATCCGGACCTGTCATACACACCATACATAACTGCAGAGAGAATATATTTTTACACGAGTCTAATCCGCTGACAGCTTTTTACAACATGACATCATGTCTGACCGGTCATAATTCCGAACCGCTTTTGTGTTTGACGTTCCACGTCCCGAGACGCGGTTTCCATTGGCATGTCTTGTCAAAGTAGAGAACGTGTCCCCTTATCGCAGGATTCTCATCAATGCGGGTATGGGTAATCCAACTATGTCGTTTATACGGCCCTTGGGAATAGGCGAATCTTAAGACGAGTGAGGAGGCGTTTAATGTTCGTTGCCTTTATAAGGGGATAAGGGTTCCCTCTTCCTCTCTCACGCCCTCTCTCTGTCTCCACCTTTCCAATCTCGAGCTCCAGCGCCCAAGGTCTCATCTCCTTTCCACTCAAGAAACCATGTCCGGATCCGGAGGTCAAGGCAAGTGGATGGTCTCCTCCGTCAAGGAGGAGGACATTACTGAGCTTCGGGCGGCCGGATACTTGGCGAAGGAGATCGCTCACCGCCTGCCGACCGAGGGACAAGTCGTCCCCACGCCGAAGCCCACCGAGAGGGTAGTGTCCATCCCCCATTTCTTCCGCAGACTAGGGTTTCCACTCCACCCTTTCATCCGCGGGCTGATGTATTATTACGGGATAGATTTCCATTATCTGTCCCCGAATTCCTTCCTCAACATCTCGGCGTTTATCATCGTATGTGAGGCCTTCCTCCGCATCCAACCCCACTTTGGGCTGTGGCTCAAAGTCTTTAACGTGAAGCCGAAGGTGGTGGATGGCTAGCACGCGAAGTGCAGAGGAGCCATGGTGAGCAAGCTGTCCAACGTCTCCTGGCCCAAAGGTACCTTTCTGGACACGGTAGAGGAGTGCCAGAAGCAGTGGTTCTATATCACGGAACCTCGCGGCACCACCTGGGCCGCAGCTACTGAATTCCGCTCTGGCGCTCCCATGCGACTCAGCTCCTGGGTTGAGAAGAGTCCGGATTGGTGTTCATCTGACAAGCTGATAGCGCTACAGACGCGCGTTCAAAGCATGATAACCAAGAACGTCAAGCTCGTTGATGTGATCCAGGTGATACTAGTTCGCCGGATCCTTCCGTGCCAGCGCCGAAGCCGCCCTCTATGGGAGTTCAACCCGAAGAAGCACCAGACCCTGGTGAGGCTCTTCGAGACTACTCACGAGGGTGCATGGAAGTTTCTCTTTAAGGGCAATGAGAAACCGCCAGCCGCAGATTCAGATCGCGGGCACGACGCTAAACACCTCGCTAGTGAGGTATGTCATTTTTGATGCATTCTCCACTTCTTTGTTTCAAGGATGATGCTTGAGCTTTTATTGTTGCTTTTTCAGGACTGGATGGAGAGGGCGAAGCAAATCCAGTGTCTGGCTCCGCTGCCTAAAGAACCGGTCATCCCGCGTCTAGCAAAGATGCTGGTGCCGGCGCCTTATAAGGCACCAGAGAAGAAGGCCAAGGGGCCAAGAGTGGCCCCCATCGCAAGGGCACTTTGGACATGACGTCCGAAGACCACAAAGCTCATTCCTTTGTCCCTAAGGACAATGGCGAGGAAGAGGAGGAGGAGGAAAACGACCCTCCCCCCGAGGAGAGGAAGAAAAAGAGGGCGGCTTCGGCGCATCCGGAGGCGGACACGACCAATAAGGGGAAGGGCGTCCCAGCGGTCAACACCGCATGGGACGTTGATAGCAGTCTGGAATGAACCCCCGCACTAAGCCCCAGGCCGCATCATAAGTGACATGGCTTTCTCATGCACGCATCCGGCCCTTTCTCTTCGTTATCTTGACATAGTTAATTGTACTATTGCAGTCCGGCCCGCGACCTTATCCAGCGATCCTCATCTCGAGGTTCGTTGGCTCCGTCGGAGATGGCGAGCATGTCGCCACCGCCTGCTTATTCCCCCGGGGCCAGGGACGACACCAAAGTGTTATCCCGGAGGACCGCTCCGAACCGGGGAGGAGCCCAGGACGCTGCCCTGAGGCGCCACAAGGCGAGACCTCCACTGCCGAACATATGGGGGAGCCGATCCCCATGGAGACTGGCGAAGAGGGCCGCATCCAGTTCGGCCCTCAGCCGAATACGATTCCGGAGACCAATATGGCTCCGAAATCGGGCGAGCAGCCCCCTTTAAAGGAGGGGGTGCGCCGCTTCCACCGGTGGCCCCTGTCCATCCAGGGGCGCCGGATAACCTGATGGAGGTGCTTCGAGGCGCCTCCGTCATGGATGAGCACCGTGTCCTTATGGGTGTGGTGATTGAGAAGATTCAGTCCACCAAGAGTGGACTAAATGAAGCCTGCAGCAGCCTGTTGACGGGTTTCGAGGTAAGAAAGAGAAAAAAACCATGTAGACAGTAGCCCCTAAGACGTTGTCCGGTGTTCGGCAAGAAGAACCGAACAGAGGATCAATCTTTTTTATAGGAGACTAATGTAATATGTATGAATAAGCAGGCATCGCTATTGGCCGCAACCTCGCATGTTGCCGAAGTCTCTGAACTGAGGCAAAGGCTGGAGCGGACCGAGAACGAGCTCGGCGAGGTTAAGGTTTGGCTCCAGGAGAAGCAAGGTGAGTGACGACTTGCTGTGTGTTCGGAAGGGATAGGCGCTGCATATTGACCGCAGTGTCATGATATGTGCAGGAGTCGCGACCGAGGTCGAGGCCCTAAGGAAGGCCCTGGGCGAGGCCGAGGAGAAGGCTATCCAGCAGCAAGCCGCCCGTAAGAAGCTCAAGGCCCGGGTCAAAGAAGTCCACCAGGAGCTCCAGGATGCGGTCAAGAAATGCGAAGCCTTGGAGCATGATGCGTCGGTTCAAGGGACCGAACTCGCCAAGGCTCGTCGGAGCACGGAGGCCGCACGGAATGAGGCCCAGGCCGCCCTCCAGGAGATCCAGGAGACCAAGAAGATCATGGCGGGTAAGGCATTTAAGATGCAAAGCAAGTATGCGGAGAAGCAGTACCTTTTACAAACTCGGGTTCGGAGTTCCCCAGGGGCTTTTGCGGATTTAACGCATAGTGTATCAGACGCCGTGAAGTTCTATCGAGCCGAAGGAGGGGTTCTACGGAGAAGCTATTCTGGTCACAGTATGCGGCGCCAGAGCATCCCGTGTCCTTCACCGATCAACTGAAACAGCTGGTGGAGCTGCATAGTGTGGCTGAACTAGCCGTTAAGGATTTGATAATCCGGCTATGGCCAGCCGGAGCTATGCTAGGCAGCTACTTCGGACTCGTGAGGCGGATGGTGAACGCTTGTCCTTGGCTGGACGTCGTCAAGCGCTCGGCCTGTATTGAAGGTTCGCGCATGGCCTTCGCCCGTTGCAAGATGTGGTGGGCGAAGATGGACGCCGTCGAGGTGACTAGAGGGCCACTAGAGGGCAAGGAGCACCGTACACCCAAATGATATTTTGCGGATGTCCTGGAGGGGGCTCGCCTTGCGGCAGCACAATGTTCGCAAGACATTTTATTTGAATAAATGTATTCATGTTGCCTTTGCCTTGTATTATGAAAACAAAGCCTGTTTTGTAATGTAATTTTGTTATGCTTTTAATTGTCTCCTCCTGTGCGGCCGTGTTGTATGTAATCTGAGGGTTGGCCAGTCATCGGCTTCTGCCCTCACGTAGGTAGTACGGAGGTGTTCTGGATGGAATCTAAACAATCTTGATCCAATTGTATAGTCTGTAAAGGAGTTGTTTAGCGCAACGAACAAGGCAATCAGACTATACGACTTAAACGCCCTCACTTAGCCATAGGAGTTTTATAATAAAGCGTGGGCGCAGCCCCTGGTTCGAACCAGATTGCTGTCGGCATCTGATCGGGAAGTGCCGATCTTTCACATAATGCGGAAAAAATCTCCAACGATTTGTAACCCTCGAACAGCTGACCGACTCTCGCCATATCATGACAGTCAGTTTTCGGAATTCTCTACTGAGGTGCTCATCTGGTCAAGGCCAGGGCACAATCGCAGTAGTTCTCCCTTTACTACCCTAGCCGATTTAGCAGAACGTAGGGTAGCAAGCACAGGAGCCAGGCAACCCAACTATTGACCAAAGACATGATTCGGAGACAATGCATATAATGCTAAGTTCAGGGTGTCGAACTTATCTTTAAGGATTGTTCGGACTTTATTGCCATATCATGGGGCGATGGGGAGCCCCTGGCAAATATGAAACGTACCAGAGTGTACATTTGCTAGGAAATAAGTAATTTGAAGGAAAACAGAGGGAGAACAGAGATAGGATTTGGGGCCCTTGAGCTTGGGCCATGAACTGTTTCCATTATAGTTGGGTTAATGCATCCAAGCACATTTGTACAAAATAATGCGATAAGCAACCGGCTATTTGACATGCCGCGACTAAAGGCGAGCTGCGTGTGGGTCCTGAAAATGGATAGAGTAATCGTTGAGTTAGCCTCTAGGGCTTCCCATGTACGCCTATGCTCCATGTCAATCTGGTGTGTTTATCCTTTGACAGGACCATTAATCAGGCCGTCGAAGGAGGCCCGCATAAGAGAAACCTGAAAAAGGGGAAGAGGAGATAGTAAAGTTATATGTGTGTACGGGATCAGTCTAACCAAACTGTAGATCCCAGGCTGGCTTGTGCCTCCGTCGATGTCCATGGAATTTTGAGTGCGTAATTATGTATGCGTGGTAAGAATGCCACTACTTCGTCGGGACTGGGACGGAGGCCAAATTGCTAATCGAGCTCTTGTCGAGATGCGCTATCCTGTTGCAGTGTAGTCCGGAACCTCTTAATGATGTCCAGGGGCTTGGCAGTCGTACTATGGTGCTGCTTGAGAAGGCCGCTCTATACCTCTACTGCTAGGGCGGCGGTGTGCTCCTCTGTTCGGAGGGAGCGTTCAGTATTGCCATTGACTGTTATGACGCTGCGTGGACCGGGCATCTTGAGCTTGAGATAAGCATAGTGTGGCACTGCGTTGAATCTAGCAAACGCAGTTCGTCCGAGCAGTGCATGGTAGCCGCTGCGGAAGGGGACGATATCAAAGATTAACTCTTCGCTTCGGAGGTTGTCCGGAGAACCGAAGACCACCTCCAGCGTGATTGAGCCTGTACAGCGGGCCTCTACGCCTGGTATGACTCCTTTAAAGGTAGTCCTTGTTGGTTTGATTCGTGAGGGATTAATACCCATCTTTCGCATTGTATCCAAACAAAGCAGGTTGAGGCTGCTACCACCGTCCATTAGGACTCGTTTTAGGTGAAATCCGTCGATGATTGGGTCGAGGACTAGTGCGGCTGAACCGCCATGTCGGGTGCTAGTTAGATGATCTCGACGATCGAAGGTGATCGGTAGTGACGACCACAGATTGAATTTTGGGGCGAATGGCTCTACCGTGTAGACGTCCCTAAGAGCTCGCTTACGCTCCCTTTTGGGGATGTGTGTAGCGTATATCATGTTCACCGTTTTGACTTGAGGGGGAAACTTCTTCTGCCCCCCGGTGTTCGGCTGCCGGGGCTCTACGTCCTTGTCCTCACTTTGTGATCCCTTTTCCTTGTTTTCGGCATTTAACTTGCCGGCCTGTTTGAAAACCCAACAATCCCTGTTGGTATGATTGGCTTGTTTGTCTGGGGTGCCGTGTATCTGGCACGGACGGTCGAGTATGCGGTCTAGGCTGGAAGGTCCTTCATTGTTCCTCCTGTAGGGCTTCTTCCATTGGCCGGACTTGGAGCGGCTGAATCCGGCGTTAACTATGGTGTCATCGGTGTTGTCGCCATTGCTTCGGCGTTTGTGCCTATTGTGCCAGAGCTTGCCGGTGCTGTTCTTGGCCTCAGAAGGGCCTGTCTCACTGGCTGTGTTTTGGCTACGAGTCAGCCAGCTGTCCTCACCCGTGCAAAAGCGGGTCGTGAGTGTCGTAAGGGCTGTCATGGACTTCGGCTTTTCTTGGCCAAGGTGGCGTGCTAGCCATTTGTCATGGATGATGTGTTTAAAGGCCGCTAGGGCTTCAGCATCTGGACAGTCAACGATCTGGTTCTTTTTGGTTAGGAACCTAGTCCAGAATTTTCTTGCTGATTCTCCAGGTTGTTGAACTATGTGGCTTAAGTCATCGGCATCTGGTGGTCGGACATAAGTTCCTTGGATGTTATCAAGGAAAGCCTCTTCCAAGTCCTCCAAGCTGTCAATGGAATTTTCAGGCAGATTATTTAGCTAGTGTCTAGCTGGCCCTTTTAATTTTAGTGGGAGGTATTTGATGGCGTGGAGATCATCTCCTCGGGCCATGTGGATGTGGAGAATAAAATTTTCAATCCACACTGCGGGGTCGGTTGTTCCGTCGCATGATTCAATATTGATGGGCTTTAACCCCTCGAGGAATTCCTAATCTAGAACCTCATCTGTGAAGAAGAGAGGGTGTGCGGCGCCTCTATATCGGGCTGCATCACGGCGCACCTCCGATGAAGTCTGTCTGCGGTTATTGGCCCGGGTGTGACTAGGTTTGTCACGTCTGAATAGGTAGCCGTCAGCTGTTTTGTCCCTGTTTTTGCGAGGCGGGGGCGGGTTGTTGTTTGGCCTTAGTTGCCATTTTATCCCGACCGCGGGGTGGTCGGTCCGCATTGCATGAGGGAGGTATGGGTTCTGGTGCCTCCTCATCAAACTGAGGTAGCAGTTTGCGCTTTTGGTAACTCTTGGCTGGGCGCTCGAGGCCGTATTCCTCGGCTGCCAGGACATCAGCCCACCTGTCAATGAGCAAGTCATGATCAGCTTGGAGCTGTTGCTTCTTCTTCTTCAGGCTTCTTGCAGTTGCTATTAGCTGGCGCTTGAAGCGCTCCTGCTCGAGGGGTGCCACAAGCATGATGAAGTCCTCATTGCCGAGGCTCTCATCATCCTCGAAGACTGGAGAATAACTATCATCGTCTGGGTCATTGGGCATGGCCTGTTTATCAGGGTTATCTTGCCTGTTGTCTTGTTCCTCCTGTTCGGATGCAGCCCCGACACGGTCTTCATTGTTTTCAGCGTCGCCCGGAGTACTATTTTCTCTGGTGCCAGTGTCGTTATATTTTGAGCGACGAGGCTTAGAGCGGCGTTTAGGGTGCCGGCGCTTGGACTGTGTTTCAGAAGGTTTATTCACAACTGGATTTCCGTTGTCATCGTCGCTAGCTTTTTTAGATTGTCGACCATGTACTCATCGCACGAAGAGGTGGCTGTCCAACATCCAGTAAATGGTGGGTCTTGGCCTTGCTCCTGGTCGACGTCGTCGTCCATACCGTCGATGTCTTCGGAGCCTTAATCAAGCACACCGGTTAAGTCATCGACAGTGGCTATGAAGTGGGTGGCGGGTGGGAAGCGAAACTTCCCATCATCAGCCTCTGGCTCGAACCAAACATAGTTCGCCTGTGAGTCCTTCTCCAAGGACAAGTTCGTTAAAGAGTTTAGCACATCACCCAAAGGTGAGTGCTGGAAGATGTCTGCGGTGCTAAATTCGAAAATCAATAGCCGATCCAGCTCGGTGTCCGCAGGCGTACCCGGTCTGGGACTTATAGCCGGAGATGAGTTCAGAGTTCCATTGACGCAAATATTGCGGGGTGCCGAGTCCGTGTACGGCTCCAATGCCACGGACTCTGTGGCCTTGAATGGCACGATCTGCTCCGGTTCTAAGGCCGTTGTAGCAACAGGGACCATCACCTGGATGTGATCCAATGACAGATTTAAGTCATGTTCATCGGGGCGAGGGGGAGAGATCACTGCGGTCTCAAATCCATTGAAGATCAAGTCTCCACGGATATCCGCGATGTAGTTCAAGCTTCCAAATCTGACTTGGTGGCCAGGGGCATAGCTACCAATCTGCTCCAGATGGCCAAGCGAGTTGGCCCGCAGTACGAAGCCACCGAACACGAAAATTTGTCTAGGGAGGAAGGTTTCTCCTTGGATAGCATCACTATAGACGAATGAAGGGTCCATCGAACCTTTTGTTGACGGCACAGTGGAACTCTCAATGAAAGCACCAATGTCGGTGTCAAAACCGGCGGATCTCGGGTAGGAGGTCCCGAACTGTGCGTCTAGGATCGATGGTAACAGGAGACAGGGGACACGATGTTTATCCAGGTTCGGGCCCTCTCTATGGAGGTAATACCCTACGTCCTGCTTGATTGATCTTGATGAATATGAGTGTTACAAGAGTTGATCTACCACGAGATCATAATGCCAAAACCCTACAAGCCTAGCCAGTATGACTATGGTGATGAATATATCCTTTCCGGACTAACCCCTCCGGTTTATATAGACACCGGGGGGAGGGAAATCTAGGGTTACATAGAGTCGGTTACATAAGAAGGAATCTTCATAGTCGGTCGCCAAGCTTGCCTTCCACGCCAAGGAGAGTCCAATCCGGACACAGGTATAGTCTTCGGCCTTCATGTCTTCACAGCCCATCAGTCCAGCCCATGGATAACAGGCCGGACGCCCGAGGACCCCTTAGTCCAGGACTCCCTTAGTATCCCCCGAACCATTCTTCAATAGCGAGGTGTTCAGCACACAAATTGTCTTCGGCATTGCAAGGCGGGTTCCTCCAAGTGATGTATTCGGCCATCGGTTCAATGTCGCTCTCCTTGACCTCTGCGCGTTAAATAACTTCGCCTTCCACGTGTCAAGCGAAGGCGGAAGGTCGGGGTATTTTTAAAGATAACACCCCTTCCATGCAAGGAAGAGCGCCTATTAAAGAGATTGGATCCTAGATCCATTCAGCTCCATGCAGAGGAAATTCCTCGGAAACTGCTTAGGAGAAACCATTTCAGCATGACTAGCTCCCCCAACTCCTCCATCGGTTCCGGCCCAGAGAAAGGCGAGTGGGAGAGGTGTTCAGTGTCCCATAGTCGATTGACGAAGTTGCAGACATAGGGATTTCTTCCCCCCGCAGATCTAGTTCCTGTTCGAGCGGGGCTAGATTCCTTCAACGGTGAGATTCAGGCAGAGGACTTTCCCAACCCATCTGGGGGAGAGCGGGTATGTTTCGTCCCCTACCTACTAAGGGGCGTTGGATTTCACATTCATCCATTCCTCCGAGGGCTTCTGGAATACTATGGCCTCCAGCTACACAACTTCACCCATGCCTCCATTCTGCATATCACGGGTTATGTCGCTTTATGCGAATTATTTCTGGGTATCGAGGCTCATTTCGAGCTATGGAGGAAGTTGTTCTGTCTTCTCCCGCCTAATCACGAGGGGTCAATATTTGAAGTGGACGGAGCCGAAGTATGGCGTATCGTCGATACCGGATATCTGTCCGGCACACCAAGGAAGGCACCCGAAGAATGGCCTTCCGAATGGTTCTATATCGAGGACATCGTGCTTCCTGACCCAGTTTGAAAGGGTCTTCCTGAATTTGCGAGCGTTCCGCTAAAGAAACGCCACAGTTGGCGTCCCCGGAGTCTTGAAGAGGAGGACAACGCAGAAGTTCGCCAGCTTATGAGCAAGATAAAGATGCTCGCTCAGTTCGGACTCACAATAATCGAGGTAATGGCGATCTCCATAGTGCGAGGGGCTTAGCTGCTACAATACAGAGGGCTTCCCATGTGGCACTACAATGGAGAGGATGACGCCTCCCGCTGTGGCCGGAAGGGTCCGGATACCCCCGCCGCTCTGGCCAAATATTGGTCGACCTGTTTAAAGGGGAGGAAGAGGAGTTTCTTTGCATTAAGCACAGAGATGGGTATTCTATGTATGATCCTCCCAGTTGGGTAAGCCTCAACCCCCTCTATTCCACTCGTTCCACTTCCATATTACTTTTGATAAATTTCAAGTTTGTTTGTTATGACAGCACTGGCTGAAGGTCATCGAAAGACTTCATAGTCCTGCCCCATAGCCGGAGATCCAGAACCGGGAGCTGGATCCTGGGTTTGAAGAGGATCCAGATATATTCGTGGTGCTTGCGGAGGGAGTGTTTTACCAGGCAAGCTATGACAGCACAGAAGTGGCCATCACTATCGACTACCCTGGCCTTCTTCCTGCTTCACATGTAAACAATCAAGAAACACCCTCTCTAAAAGAGTGCTCTTATTCTGCCTCACCCACTGCACTATATCGTGCTTCACAGGGGAGACATTCGGCGATTTCGAAGAGACCAGCTCCCGCGCTGGGCAAGCCTTCGAAGAGGAAGGCGGGTGAAGATACAGCCAGGCCTTCATCGAGGAGGTATGGATAAACATGCTTTTCGGCGGCTGCATCCGACTATGATTCGTGTGTTTGTTTGGTTGCAGGAAGTGGGTTCGACGAACTGTGTCCGGGGACCCGGTCGGTAGTGTTCCCAACAACCGGGATTTAGATCCAGTTGGGGAGACTGGGGCCGATGCAGGAACAGCGCCGGACTGCCCTTCGACCGAGGGTTCGGAAAATATGTCTGTCACCAACTCGGAGGTAGAGAGTGCCCCCTACTTTTCTCATCGGGGGATGAGGCCCCCTAGCACCTGTCACTTCCGCTTTGAAACATTCTGGCTGGAGCAACCGGGTTTCTTTGAGATGACTCATGACCGATGGCTAGAGGCGGTCGTGTCCCCACCTCATGTGTTTTGTGCTATGGATGTCTGGCAACACTGTGCTAAATTGTCTCGTCAGGCCATGAAGGGCTGGGGCGAACCTTGGTGCTGACCTCCGGGCCCGTAAAGGGCCCCTGCTAGATCAGATTAAGGTGTTCGATGACCTTGCTGAGGGGCGGGGCTTGTCTCCCGATGACTGGTTTAGGAGATACGCCCTCGAGGCCTCGCTCATGGACATTTACGAGCGAGGAGCTATTTTGGCAGCGTCGAGGGGACCAGAACTGGCTCCTTAAGGGGGATGTGAACACTGGCTACTTTCAGGCTATTGCTAATGGCCGCAGGCGGAAGTGTGCCATCCCTTTCCTCTGGGATGGAGATGTTCTTCTGGCAAGCCCAGAGGACATCCCCACCCATATTTACTCCTTTTATAAGGAGTTGTTATCAGCTGAGCTGCGCGGAGGCGTCTCTCTCTCTCTCTCTCTCTGCGCTGACTTCTAGCCGCTTTCTAACTAGGTCTCCGATGTAGAGAATGCGGAACTTACTCTCCCATTCTCCCCTGAGGAGGTGGGTCGAGCGATTGCGTCTATGGAAGCTTGCTCGGCCCCGGGGCCGGATGGCCTCCCGGTAGTCTTTTTCCAAAAATTCTGGGACATCTTATGCCCGGTCATTATGCCCATGTTTCATGTGTTCTATATTGGAACCCTGGACATGGCTAGGATTAACTATGGTGTCATATCTTTGATCCCCAAAGTAGTTGGAGAGACGAATATTCGGCACTTCCGCCCCATCACAGTGATCAACGTGTTGGAGCGAATCTTTGCGAAGGTTTGCGCAACTCGCTTATCCCGGTGGCAGAAAGGATTGCTCACCCCCTTCAGTCCGCGTTCCTGAAGGGCCGGCGGATCCATGACGGGATTCTTGCCCTTCACGAGATCGTCCACGAGGTGGCGTCTAAGGGGCTTAAGGGGGTCTTCCTCAAATTGGACTTCTAGAAGGCATATGACTGTTTGGATTGGTCCTTTTTGAGGTTGGTGATGGAGGGTCGAGGATTTGACGAGAGGTGGTGTTCTTGGATCATGCAACTGGTTAGATCTGGGAACACGGCAATCAACATCAAAGGGGTTTCGGAGGCCCCGACAAGCGTTGGGGGCCTTATGGGCCAAGGGGAGGGGGCACATCAGCCCACTAAGGGGCTGAGCGCCCCTCCCACCCCATCTCACATAACTTGGAGAGGTGGGGGCGCCTCCCCTAGGGCAGCCACCCCTCCCGGCTTGGGGGGCAAGTTTCCTAGGGGTGGGGGCGCCCAAACCCATCTAGGATTTTCCCTGTGGCCGCCGCCCCTCCCCTAGGGAACCCTAGGGCGCCTCCTCCACCCCCTTCCCCCTATATATAGGAGGGAGAGAGAGAGGGCAGCCGCACCCCTTCCCTGGCGCAGCCCCTCCCTCCTCCAACTCTTCCTTCTCCTCCGTAGAGCTTGGCGAAGCCCTGCAGGAATACCACAAACTCCACCACCACGCCGTCGTGCTGCCGGAGTTCTCCCTCAACTTCTCCTCTCCACTTGCTGGATCAAGAAGAAGGAGACGTCCCCGGGATGTACATGTGTTGACCGCGGAGGCACCGTCCGTTCGACGCTAGATCGGATCTTTCGCGATTTGAATCGCCGCGAGTACGACTCCATCAACTGCATTTTTGTAACGCTTCCGCCTAGCGATCTTCAAGGGTATGAAGATGCACTCTCTCTCTCTCATTGATAGCATCTCCTAGATTGATCTTGGTGACACGTAGGAAAATTTCGAATTATTGCTACGTTCCCCAACAGTGGCATCATGAGCTAGGTCTATGCGTAGATTCTATGCATGAGTAGAACACAAAGCAGTTGTGGGCGATGATTTGTTCAATTTGCTTACCGTTACTAGTCTTATCTTGATCCGGCGGCATTGTGGGATGAAGCGGCCCAGACCGACTTTACACGTATGCTTACGTGAGACTGGTTCCACCGACTGACATGCACTTGATACATAAGGTGGCTGGCGGGTGTCTGTCTCTCCCACTTTAGTCGGATCGGATTCGGTGAAAAGGGTCCTTATGAAGGGTAAATAGCAATTGGCATATCACCGTTGTGGTTTTGTGTAGGTAAGAAACGTTCTTGCTAGAAACCCATAGCAGCCACATAAAACATGCAACAACAATTAGAGGACGTCTAACTTGTTTTTGCAGGGTATGCTATGTGATGTGATATGGCCAAAAGGATGTGATGAATGATATATGTGATGTATGAGATTGATCATGTTCTTGTAATAGGAATCACGACTTGCATGTCGATGAGTATGACAACCGGCATGAGCCATAGGAGGTGTCTTAATTTATTTATGACCTGCGTGTCAATGAAAATGCCATGTAATTACTTTACTTTATTGCTAATAGTTAGCCATAGTAGTAGAAGTAATAGTTGGCGAGGCAACTTCATGAAGACACGATGATGGAGATCATGGTGTCATGCCGGTGACGATGGTGTTCATGTCGCGCCTCGAAGATGGAGATCAAAAGGCGCAAGATGATATTGGCCATATCATGTCACTTTATGATTTGCATGTGATGTTTGTCATGTTTACATCTTATTTGCTTAGAACGACGGTAGCATACATAAGATGATCCCTCACAATAATTTCAAGAAAGTGTTCCCCCTAACTGTGCACCGTTTCTAAGGTCCGTTGTTCCGAAGCACCACGTGATGATCAGGTGTGATAGGTTCTAACGTTCGCATACAACGGGTGTAAGCCAGATTTACACACGCGATACACTTAGGTTGACTTGACGGGCCTAGCATGTACAGACATGGCCTCGGAACACAAGAGACCGAAAGGTCGAACATGAGTCGTATAGTAGATACAATCAACATGAAGATGTTCACCGATGATGATTAGTCCGTCTCACGTGATGATCGGACACGGCCTAGTTGACTCGGATCATGTATCACTTAGATGACTAGAGGGATGTCCGTCTAAGTGGTTCTTCATTAAATAATCAGATGAACTTAATTATCATGAACATAGTCAAAAGGTCTTTGCAAATTATGCCGTAGCTTACACTTTAGTTCTACTGTTTGAGATATCTTCCTAGAGAAAATTTAGTTGAAAGTTGATAGTAGAAATTATGCGGACTGGGTCCATCAACTGAGGATTATCCTCATTGCTGCGCAGAAGGCTTATGTCCTTAATGCACCGCTCAGTGTGTTGAACCTCGAGCGTCGTCTGTAGATGTTGGGAAACATCTGACATACGCGTTTTGATGACTAAGTGATAGTTCAATGCGTAATGCTAACTGTTTAGAATTGTGTCACCAAAGATGTTTTTGAAACGTCGTAGAACATATGAGATGTTCCAAAGACTGAAATTGGGATTTCAGACTAGTTCCCACGTCAAGAGGTATGAGACCTCTGACAAGTTTCTTAAGCCTGCAAACTAAGGGAGAAAAGCTCAATCGTTGAGCATGTGCTCAGATTGTCTGAGTACTACAATCGCTTGAATCGAGTGGGAGTTAATCTTCCAGATGAGATAGTGATAGTTCTCCATAGTCACTGCCACCAAGCTATTAGAGCTTAGTGATGAACTATAACATATCAGGGATAGACATGATGATCCTTGAGCAATTCGCGATGTTTGACACCGCGAAAGTAGAAATCAAGTAGGAGCATCAATTGTTGATGGTTAGTAAAACCACTAGTTTCAAGAAGGGCAAGGGAAAGAAGGGATACTTCATGAAACGGCAAATCAGTTGCAGCTCTAGTGAAGAAACCCAAGGTTGAACCCAAACCCGAGACTAAGTGCTTCTGTAATGAGGGGAATGGTCACTGAAGCAGAACTACCCTAGATGCTTGGTAGATGAGAAGGCTGGCAAGGTCGACAGAAGTATTTTGAATATACGTTATATTGTGTACTTTACTAGTACTCCTAGTAGCACCAGGGTAATAAATACCGGTTCGGTTGCTAAGTGTTAGTAACTCGAAATAAAAGGCTGCAGAGACTGGCTAAAGGTGAGATGACGATATGTGTTGGAAGTGTTTCCAAGGTTGATGTGATCAAACATCGCACGCTCCCTCTACCATCGGGATTGGTGTTAAACCTAAATAATTGTTATTTGGTGTTTGCGTAGAGCATAGACATGATTGGATTATGTTTATCGCAATACGGTTATTCATTTAAGGAGAATAATGGTTACTCTGTTTATTTGAATAATACCTTCAATGGTCTTGCACCTAAAATGAATGGTTTATTGAATCTCGATCGTAGTGATACACATGTTCATGCCAAAAGATATAAGATAGTAATGATAGTACCACATACTTGTGGCACTGCCATTTGAGTCATGTTGGTATAAAACGCATGAAGAAGCTCCATGTTGATGGATCTTTGGACTCACTCGTTTTTGAAAAGATTGAGACATGTGAACCATGTCTATTGGTAGATATGCATGAAGAAACTCCATACAGATGGATCGTTTGGACTCGCTTGATTTTGAATCACTTGAGACATGCAAATCATACCACATGGGCAAGATGACTGAAAGACCTCATTTTCAGTAAGATGAAACAAGAAAGCAACTTGTTGGAAGTAATACATTTTGATGTGTGCAGTCCAATGAGTGCTGAGGCACGTAGTGGATATCGTTATGTTCTTACTTCACAGATGCTTTGAGTAGATGCTGAGTATATTTACTTGATGAAACACAAGTCTGAATTATTGAAAGGTTTAAGTAATTTCAGAGTGAAGTTGAAGATCGTCGTGACAAGAGTATAAAATGTCTATGATATGATCATAGAGATGAATATCTGAGTTACGAGTTTGGCACACAATTAAGACATTGTGGAAATTGTTTCACAACTAATAGCGCCTGGAACACCATAGTGTGATGGTGTGTCCGAACATCATAACTGCACCCTATTGGATATGGTGCATACCATGATGTCTCTTATCAAATTACCACTATCATTTATGGGTTAGGCATTGGAGACAACCGCATTCACTTTAAATAGGGCACCACACAATTCCGTTGAGACGACACCGTATGAACTATGGTTTAGAAAAACCTAAGTTGTCGTTTCTTAAAAGTTTGGGGTTGCGACGCTTATGTGAAAAAGTTTCAGGCTGATAAGCTCGAACCCAAAGCGGATAAATGCATCTTCATAGAATACCCAAAACAGTTGGGTATACCTCCTATTTCAGATCCGGAAGCAAAAGTGATTGTTTCTAGAAACGGGTCCTTTCTCGAGGAAAAGTTTCTCTCAAAAGAATTGAGTGGGAGGATGATGGAGACTTGATGAGGTTATTGAACCGTCACTTCAACTAGTGTGTAGCAGGGCACAGGAAGTTGTTCCTGTGGCACCTACACCAATTGAAGTGGAAGCTTATGATAGTGATCATGAAACTTCGGATCAAGTCACTACCAAACCTCATAGGTGGACAAGGATGCGTACTACTTCAGAGTGGTACGTAATCCTGTCTTGGAAGTCATGTTGCTAGACAACAATGAACCTACGAGCTATGGAGAAGCAATGGTGGGCCCGGATTCCGATGAATGGCTCGAGGCCATAAAATCCGAGAGAGGATCCATGTATAAAAACAAAGTATAGAGTTTGGAAGAACTACTTGATGGTCGTAAGGCTGTTGGGTGCAGATGGATTTTAAAAGGAAGACGGACAATGATGATAAGTGTCACCATTAAGAAAGCTCGACTTGTCGTTAAGATGTTTTCCGACAAGTTCAAGGAGTTGACTACGATGAGACTTTCTCACTCGTAGTGATGCTAAGAGTCTGTTGGAATTATGTTAGCAGTTACTGCATTATTTATGAAATCTTGCAGATAGGATGTCAAAACATTGTTTCCTCGACGATTTTCTTGAGGAAAGGTTGTATGTGATACAACCAGAAGGTTTTGTCAATCCTGAAAGATGCTAACAGGTATGCAAAGCTCCAGCAATCCTTCTAAGGACTGGAGTAAGCATCTTGGAGTTGGAATGTACACTTTGATGAGATGATCAAATATTTTGGGTTTATACAAAGTTTATGAGAAACTTGTATTTCCAAAGAAGTGAGTGGGAGCACTATAGAATTTTTGATGAGTATATGTTGTTAACATATTGTCGATTAGAAATGATGTAGAATTTCTGTAAAGCATACAAGGTTATTTGAAAAGTGTTTTTCAATGGAAAACCTAGATTAAGCTACTTGAACATTGAGCATCAAGATCTATAAGGATAGATCAAAAACGCTTAATAGTACTTTCAAATGAATACACACCGTGACAAGATTTTGAAGGAGTTCAAAATAGATCAGCAAAGAAGGAGTTCTTGGTTGTGTTACAAGGTGTGAATATTGAGTAAGACTCAAGACCTGACCACGGCAGAAGAGAGAGAAAGGACGAAGGTCGTCCCCTATGCTTTAGACGTAGGCTCTATAGTATGCTATGTTGTGTACCGCACCTGAAGTGTGCCTTGCCATGAGTCAGTCAAGGGGTACAAGAGTGATCCAGGAATGGATCACATGACGATGGTCGAACTTATCCTTAGTAACTAGTGGACTAAGGAATTTTCTCGATTATGGAGGTGGTAAAAGAGTTCGTCGTAAAGGATTACGTTGATGCAAACTTTGACACTAATCCGGATGACTCTGAGTAGTAAACCGGATTCGTATAGTAGAGCAGTTATTTGGAATAGCTCCAAGTAGCACGTGGTAGCTGCATCTACAAGATGACATAGAGATTTGTAAAGCACACATGGATCTAAAAGGTTCAGACCCATTGACTAATAAACCTCTTTCGCAAGCGAGATATGAACAAACCCCATGGGTGTTGGATTCATTACAATCACATAGTGATGTGAACTAGATTATTTACTCTAGTGCAAGTGGGAGACTGTTGGAAATATGCCCTAGATGCAATAATAAAATGGTTATTATTGTATTTCCTTGTTCATGATAATTGTCTATTGTTCATGCTATAATTGTATTAACTGGAAACCGTAATACATGTGTGAATACATAGACCACAACATGTCCCTAGTAAGCCTCTAGTTGACTAGCTTGTTGATCAATAGATGGTTATGGTTTCCTGACCATGGACATTGGATGTCGTTGATAACGGGATCACATCATTAGGAGAATGATATGATGGACAAGACCCAATCCTAAGCATAGCACAAGATCGTATAGTTCGTCTGCTAAAGCTTTTCTAATGTCAAGTATCATTTCCTTAGACCATGAGCTTGTGCAACTCCCGGATACCGTAGGAATGCTTTGGGTGTGCCAAACGTCACAAGTAACTGGGTGACTATAAAGGCACACTACGGGTATCTCCGAAAGTGTCTGTTGAGTTGGCACGAATTGAGACTGGGATTTGTCACTCCGTGTGACGAAGAGGTATCTCCGGGCCCACTTGGTAATGCATCATCATAATGAGCTCAATGTGACTAATGAGTTACCCACGGGATCATGCGTTACGGAATGAGTAAAGAGACTTATCGGTAACGAGATTGAACGAGGTATGGGGATACCGACGATCGAATCTCGGGCAAGTAAAATACCGATAGACAAAGGGAATTGTATACGGGATTGATTGAATCCTCGACATCATGGTTCATCCGATGAGATCATCGTGGAACATGTGGGAGCCAATATGGGTATCCAGATCCCGCTATTGGTTATTGGCCGGAGAGAGTCTCGGTCATGTCTGCATGGTTCCCGAACCCGTAGGGTCTACAAACTTAAGGTTCGGTGACGCTAGAGTTGTTATGGGAAATAGTATGTGGTTACCGAAGGTTGTTCGGAGTCCCATCTCGGACGTGACGAGGAGTTCCAGAATGGTTCGGAGGTGAAGATCGATATATTGGGCGAAGGGTATTAGAGTCCGGAATTGTTCCGGGGGTACCGAATGACGACCAGCGTGTCCGAAAGGGGTTTCGGAGGCCCCGACAAGCGTTGGGGGGCCTTATGGGCCAAGGGGAGGGGGCACATCAGCCCACTAAGGGGCTGAGCGCCCCTCCCACCCCATCTCACGTAACTTGGGGAGGTGGGGGCGCCTCCCCTAGGGCAGCCACCCCTCCCGTCTTGGGGGCAAGTTTCCTAGGGGTGGGGGCGCCCAAACCCATCTAGGGTTTTCCCTGTGGCCGCCGCCCCTCCCCTAGGGAACCCTAGGGCGCCTCCTCCACCCCCTTCCCCCTATATATAGGAGGGAGAGAGAGGGCAGGCGCACCCCTTCCCTGGCGCAGCCCCTCCCTCCTCCAACTCTTCCTTCTCCTCCGTAGAGCTTGGCGAAGCCCTGCAGGAATACCACAAACTCCACCACCACGCCGTCGTGCCGCCGGAGTTCTCCCTCAACTTCTCCTCTCCACTTGCTGGATCAAGAAGAAGGAGACGTCCCCGGGCTGTACATGTGTTGACCGCGGAGGCGCCGTCCGTTCGGCGCTAGATCGGATCTTCCGCGATTTGAATCGCCGCAAGTACGACTCCATCAACCGCGTTTTTATAACGCCTCCGCTTAGAGATCTTCAAGGGTATGAAGATGCACTCCCTCTCTCTCGTTGCTAGCATCTCCTAGATTGATCTTGGTGACACATAGGAAAATTTTGAATTATTGCTACGTTCCCCAACACTTCAAGCATACTAACAAAGCAGTCATGTCTTCTCAAAATAACATGGCCAAAGAAAGTTATCCCTACAATATCATATAGTCTGGCTATGCTCTATCTTCACCACACAAAGTTTTTAAATCATGCACAACCCCGATGACAAGCCAAGCAATTGTTTCATACTTTTGATGTTCTCGAACTTTTTCAATCTTCACGCAATACATGAGTGTGAGCCATGGACATAGCACTATAAGTGGAATAGAATGGTGGTTGTGGAGAAGACAAAAAGGAGAAGATAGTCTCACATCAACTAGGCGTATCAACGGGCTATGGAGATGCCCATCAATAGATATCAATGTGAGTGAGTAGGGATTGCCATGCAATGGATGCACTAGAGCTATAAGTGTATGAAAGCTCAAAAATAAACTAAGTGGGTGTGCATCCAACTTGCTTTCTCATGAAGACCTAGGGCATTTTGAGGAAGCCCATCATTGGAATATACAAGCCAAGTTCTATAGTGTAAAATTCCCACTAGTATATGAAAGTGACAACATAGGAGACTCTGTATCATGAGGATCATGGTGCTACTTTGAAGCACAAGTGTGGTAAAAGGATAGTAACATTGTCCCTTCTCTCTTTTTCTCTCATCATTTTTTGGGCCTTCTCTTTTGTATGGCCTTTCTTTTCTTTTTCGTCCGGAGTCTCATCCCGACTTGTGGTGGAATCATAGTCTCCATCATCCTTTCCTCACTTGGGACAATGCTCTAATAATGATGATCATCACACTTTTATTTACTTACAACTCAAAAATTACAACTCGATACTAGAACAAAAATTGACTCTATGTGAATGCCTCCGGCGGTGTACCGGGATATGCAATGAATCAAGAGTGACATGTATGAAAAATTATGAACAGTGGCTTTGCCACAAATACGATGTCAATGAAGAGCGGCACTAATGAGATGGCTCTCCTCTCCTCTCCTCTCCTCTCCACCAACCAAACCCTAATCCTACCACACTACCATGGCGTGTAATGATCTAAGCCTCCATGGAAGGGCTTCTACATTGGGATTTCTCCCCTGGCCTTGCGGTCGCGGCTCAGGTGCGTCGATGCTCTGGATCTACTGTCCACTTCTCCAACTCTGGTTCGACCAAGGAGTTTTTCTTGGTTGTAAGTTTCTCCTCTGCCTCCTTCCCTCTCAATGAAGAATCGGTGGCCATTGCCTTACAATGTTGCATTGGTGGTTTGCCCTCGGGACTCAATGTTCATCATTTGGAGGGTAGAAAGTTTCGGTTCTCAGTTGCATCAAATCGTGTTGGTCATTTCATCTATGGGCTTAAGGATAGAGTGTGGCCGGATTTTGTATGCCATTTTAGTCTCTTTCGATCTACCACTCAGCTGCCCATGGAAGACCCACGAACCTGGCATTTGGATCAAACCAACCAGGAAGTATTGACTAGATCTCCTCTGGCAGTCAAATCGAATTACATTTCTGCTCGTAAAACCAGCAATGTTGATGTTGCATCATTGGAGACTCTTTCAAAAGCTGGTTTTTCGCCGGCAGATCACCGGACTTGTGCTTCTCTGCCGATGGCCAACCAGCAAACGCGGACGAGCCGACAGGATCCCTCTATTTTGAGTAACTTACTGGCACATAATGAGCATTCATTACTAGATTCTGTGGTTTTCGGAGCAATTCACATTAATGCTAATGAGCGGCTGTCTGGTGTAGACTCGGTCACTGCTCGGCGCTTTCAGGGGGTCCAATTCAAACATGACACATGGAATCAGCTTCCGCAATTTATGCTTCTTCATATTCTGGATCATCATCGAATGGGTTTATCAAAGGAATACATTGCTTCTTTATGGAAAATTCCTTCTGTCGCGACCGCGGATTACATATGTAATAAATTGACAATATGCCTTCATTGTCACGGTAAGGGTCATCTGGCTGGTAATTGCCCAGGGCCTCTTTGTCAAATTTGCACCAGCAGGCTATGCATGTGCACTTCGTTGGGCCAGGCCAATAACCATTTCTTTGAGGATGCAACCTGTTCAGTTTGCAACTCTAGGGCCCATCAGTTCTTTCAATGCCCGGCAAAATCACTGTGTGAGTTTTTTGTATTTCTAGGGCATCAAAAATACTCCTGCAATTGGGCCGGGGCAATCCGTATGAAATGGAATCAGAAAGATAATTCGCGATTAGTTTCCGCTTCAGCCACCAATTCCAATCAAAACAATTCCATTCCGGCTCGGTCAACACATGGAAATACAATTTCAAAGGATAAGGATCCAGTCTTTTCAGGGATACTGCGACGTGAAATAATTGCCCCTACCTATAATAAGGGTCTAGCTACTAGGCGACTGCCTGCCGTCCGATGCAAATCATGCGGCTCCCAGGGACACGAGACGGCATCTTGCACTACGGCATGACACCGTAATCGAGGAGTTTGGAGACCAAAGTCTCAGCACAAGCCTGCCGATACGCATTCCTCTGCTCTCTCGCTGTTTGTGCCCGCCTCTGCTCCTGCTCCGCCCACCTCCGCCCCTACTCCGCCCACCACCGCTCCTGCCCCGCCCTTCTCCACCGTACCAATGGCGAACTACCCTATCAATGTTGTCCCCTACCTGCCGCCGGGGATGACAATCGAGCTTGGTCCGGCCGATCGGAAGGTCCATGAGGATATGGTGGTCAGTGCCATCCCTCCTCTACGCCATGACTTCTTGGCCATTGCAGAGGCTAATCGGTTCATCCCGCACCACCAGAAGGCAGACATCCGCAACATTGTTAAAGGTTTGCTGCACGAGTCTCATTACTTTCCCACAGAAATTTCAGATCATCCGCTCGGTGTTGGCATCTTTGGTTTTGTGAACTCTGTAGTTCGGGATACAGTAGTAGGCACCACTTTTGAGCTTGATGAGAATGAGGTAGAAGAGCACACTGTGATTTCGCTTGTCCCGCACGATGAGGCTTTGAATATGCGACTCACCACCTTTGGACCGGAAGTGTGGATCCTCTATGTAGGGTTTCCGTATGATTATCAGACCCAGCACTATATGCACAAGTCTGTTGATACGTTTGGTGCCTTGGTGGATTGGAATAACCCTAGAGGGGATCGCAGGTTTGTGCTTATTAAGGCTAGAGTCATTCACATGCGTCTGGTCCCAAAGAGTTTGGTTATTCGTTAGTTAGGAGGAGCTCGTCAGAGTTGGACAGTTGCTGTCACCATGCTCCGTAGCAATGACTGGAACGCGCACCTGCCAGAAGTGCCACCAGCCAGAGAGGATCCTCCCCCTGAGAATGGTATCCCTCATCCTTTGCATGGTGAGGGCATCAACGCTGAGCAGATGTATCAGCATCAATTGCACAATTGGATGGCACAAAATGCAATTCCTAACGGCAATCCTAATGAGGATAATGGTAATGTTGTGGTAGACCAGGATAATGACATTGAGATCCATCCTGAGTGGGGTGTTTGGCCTCCCTCACCCCCTCAAGAGCCACCAATGCTCTATAACTATCAGGAGTGGCTTGCTGGTGAAGGTCTGCAGGTTGATCATGGCATCATACCACCTAATAACATTCATGACAGTCCTGCAGCTACTTGGAATGCCTCAATCTCCAGGAGTAACAGTACAGATTCTAGTGCCACAATTTCTGATTCTTATGTCTTGGTTCCTCTAAATCTCATGAACCAATACTGGCCACAGGAAGCCTCAAGCTCTGCTCCACAGGAACTGGTTCCAGTCACTACTGCACTGACTGTTAATGGAACATCTGATTCAAGCTCTGCTGCTCTGGATTTGATCCCACCTCCTCCTGCTCTGCCTCCCAATAGGATTGACATCTCACTTTCTATTTCTGCTGCTGGATTGTAGGTTGACATGGCTTCTCATGGGGATATCACACCAGCCATGCTTTTACGAGATTGCATTCCAATGTTCAAACTCAACACTTATCTCACTGTAGCAATCAGGCCCATCATTGCATCCTTTAGCCCCTGGAATGCTCATTTTGGTTTTAGACAGGATTCTGTGACTTTTAACATTATCGTGGCTGAAAATGCAGGCTCACTCTCTATTGTTTCTGCTTCCAAGATCATCAATCAGTCTGGGAATTCTTCTACGCACACCGAGGAAATTTCTGAAGTATCCCTCTGGGAGCTTAATGCACCCCCTATGTCTGAAAATGCCTTGATGACTGCTGTTCTGCCTGCTGTGTCTCTACATAGCACTCCTCTGAAGCATTCAAACACACATGACAGTGATATGTCTGAAACTATTACCTCCCTCATGGCTCTGGCTGCACCCTCTTTGCCTGCTACAGTTCAGAATAATCGGGAAGATGCTGTTGCAGGGATGTCAGTTCCTGTAACTGTGGATGCAGGTGGTAACTCCTCCCGAAAGGGGAAATCTGTGGTGCCGGAGTGCTCCGTTTCTTTGCGTAGGAGCACCAGATCTAATAAATATGACGGCTTCAAGGTGCCCCCACTTACTGACAGCAAGATCAAGTCGTCCAAAGTCAAGCCGCGACAGGTACCCTCTGCCCTTACCATCAGGGACACCCCTGCAGAGCAGATTCCTCCTGCAACACCAATCCAGGTAATCCAATAGATTGGCACCAACCTTTATGGGATTCCTGCTGATGAACTCTCTGAACAGGGCCTCATGGCGGCCCAGGAGGAGGAGCCGGCCTCTTCCACCTAATATTACCTTGCCTCTTTTAATAATATGCCTCTTTTGGTCTCATGGAATGTCCTGTGTTAGAACGTTTGCGGTTTAAATTCAGATGACAAACAGCTAGCTCTATCGAATGCTATTGTCTCTAGTGGATGTGCTGTTGTCTGCTTGCAGGAAACAAAGAAGTCAACTTTTGAACTGTCTTTTGTTAAATCCATTTGCCCTCGTAGATTTGATCAATTTTCTTATGTGCCTTCTCGTGGTGCATCGGGTGGTATTGCCACGATTTTGAACAGTTCCATATTCACAGCAGATGTTCTATTTACTGAAGATTTTGCTCTGGTTACTCGTTTTCGTTCCACACAGTCAGCACAATGCTGGATACTCGTGAACATATATGGGCCTTGCCAAGGGGAACAGCGAGCTAACTTCATTAATTGGTTAGGAGCTTTGGATATTCCAGCAAATGAGGACTGGCTTTTTGTGGGCGATTTCAATTTTATTCGTGCACCTGAAAACAGAAACAAACTAGGGGGTTCAATGACTGATATGAATACATTCAATGACTTAATCAGATCACAATGTCTAATTGAACTACCAATTAAAGGGCGCATGTTTACCTGGAGCAACATGCAACAAGATCCTCTTCTTGAACAACTCGATTAGTTCTTCACAAGTATAAACTGGACTACTTCATACCCTAAAACCATGGTAAAACCACTAGGTAAACCCGTTTCTGATCATATACCTTGTGTGGTTAATATTGAAACTGCCATCCCTAGATCCAAACTATTTCGCTTTGAAACGTATTGGGTCCAACACCCTGGTTTTATGGATGTGGTTGCAAAGTCGTGGGCAAAAAACGTCACGTCCACAAATCCTGCCACAAATCTTTGCCGTAAACTTAAAACCCTACGCAGAGATCTTAAACATTGGAGCAAAGGAATTTCCAAACTCTCTGTGGCAATTGAGAATTCTAATAAAGCTCTTTGCGAGATCGATGAATTGGAAAATAAATGTTCCTTAACTGTCCCGGAGAATAACTTCAGAAAAATCCTCAAAACGCATATTCTCCGGCTGCTACGATACCAACAACTCTATTGGAAAAAACGGTGCACCATACGGTGGGTTAAATTTGGTGACGAACCATCAAAAAATTTCCAGGCAATGGCTTCGGAAAGGTACAGAAAGAACAATATTGCATCCCTAACTACTGCTGATGGGATTGTTCTTGAAGATCACACAGGGAAAGAGTCAATCATCTTCCAAACTTTTAAAGAACGAATGGGTTCTTCATCTGGACATGATATGAAATTTGATCTACATAGAATCATCAAGAAGTGTCAAGATCTAGATGTTCTCACTGCCCCCTTTTCAAATGAAGAGATTGACAACGTAATTAGAGAGATGCCTGCGGATAGAGCACCTGGCCCGGATGGTTTCACGGGTGTGTTTCTCAAGAAATGTTGGCCGATAATTAAGGAGGACTTCTACAAGCTCTGCCATCAATTTTGCTCGGGCAATCTTTCACTTGAGATCATTAATGATGGCTTCATCACACTCATCCCAAAGATCAGCTCTCCCGAAACGATCAATGATTATAGACCAATCACACTCTTGAACTGTTGTCTTAAGGTCATCATGAAGATCCTGGCCAATCGTTTACAAAAATTCATACTCAAGATCGTGCACCGTAACCAGTATGGATTTCTCAAGGGAAGAACTATTCAAGATTGTCTCGCGTGGGCATACGAATACATATATCAATGTCAACAATCCAAGCAGGAAATTATGCTCCTAAAACTAGACTTTGCAAAAGCATTCGATACGATTGAGCACGAGGCCATGATTGACATTATGAAAAGCATGGGGTTCAATGAAAAATGGATAAGCTGGATTCGATGCATCTTCTCCTCAGGTAAATCATCAGTGTTACTTAATGGAACACCTGGTCGGAAATTCCTTTGTCAATGTGGAGTGCGGCAGGGCAACCCCCTCTCTCCACTAATTTTTGTACTTGCGATCGATCTTCTTCAAGCAGCCATTAACGATGCTTTCCAGCGCAATCTTATATGCCTACCATTTCATTCAACAAACAAAAATGAGTATCCTGTGATCCAGTATGCCGATGACACTATCTTGGTCATTCCAGCATGCATGTAACAAGCTCAGATTGTCAAGACTATATTAACCGACTATGCCTCCTTAGTTGGACTAAGAATAAACTTCGACAAGTCTACTCTTATCCCAATCAATTGTGGTACAGAAAAAAGTGATGAGATTGCCAACATCTTCGGATGTGTCATGGGGAAAATGCCATTCACTTACCTTGGTCTACCACTTGGCACTACTAGACCATCTTTCCAAGAGTTTATGCCCCTTGTTTGCTCACTGACGTTTATCTGCCACCCTCAACATGGTTTCTTATGGCGGCAAACTATCGCTTCTTAACTCGATCATTACATCGCTCATTATCTTTGCCATCTGTACTTTGAGACTACCAACAAAGATCATTGAGTTACTGGACAAAATAAGAAGGAAATGCTTGTGGATCAAAAAACGAACCATGGCGACAAAATTAACTCCCTTGCTTCCTGGGAAATGGTGTGTCGGCCCAAGACCAATGGTGGCTTGGGAGTGCTAAATCTGCGTGTCCAAGGTGATGCCCTACTGCTTAAATACCTCCACAAGTTTTACAGTAAATGGGACACACCATGGGTGCAATTGATTTGGGACACTTACTACACAGACCAAATCCCACATACATCTGACCCATGCGGGTCGTTCTGGTGGAGAGATGTGATCAAGCTAATACCAACTTATCGGGGTATCTCAAAGGTGAGCGTGGGGAATGGTGAAAACGTACTCTTCTAGAAAGACATGTGGAGAGAGGACATACTTGCAGAATCATATCCTCGAGCTCTCTCATATGCCAAAAATGAGGATATGTCTGTCCAACAATTCTTGGGCATCACCACTTTACAAGAGGCGTTTCATTTACCACTCTCCCCACAAGCACATGCAGAAATGAGACAGTTACAGTTGGAAGTTTCGGAGGTTCAGCTCTCCAATGAGATTGACAAGTGGACATATGTTTGGAACACCAACCTCTTCTCTGCAAAACAATACTGTACATTCTACTTCAAAGAAATTCAAGCACATGAATCTTTTGGATGGATCTGGAAATCTAAGTCAACCATGAAAATAAAAGTCTTCGGGTGGCTGCTACTTTCTGACCGCCTCAACACCAGGAATATGCTAAAACGAAGGCATTACAATATTGGAGATGTCCATGACTGCATTCTTTGTGGTTCTCCAATTGAGGAGACGTTGGAGCATCTCTTCTTCAAGTGCCACTTCATCTCTGACTGCTGGTCACACCTTGGCCTCTCCTGGCCTCAGGGCAACACAAGATTGAACAACATCTCCAAAGCAAAACAAGACTGGAATAGGCCACTCTTTATGGAGCTATTTTTGCTGGCGGCTTGGAGTATATGGAAGGAGCGCAATAACAAACACTTTAGAAAGATCATACCATCTAAAACTTCCTGGTCAGGTAGACTTAAGGCTGATTTTTCACTGCTCACCCATAGGGTTAGAGAGGAACACAAACAATACATTTCGATAATACTTGCTTCCCTGTAAACTAGCACCTGCTTCCCACCCCCCAAAGGAGGATGGATTGTAATTACAATGTACAGTTTCACTAACTTATTTTAATATATAATACAGTGGGAGGTACTCCTACTGTTTCTGGTCAAAAAACAAATACGATGTCAACTACATGATCATGCAAAGCAATATGACAATGATGAAGCGTGTCATATCAAACGGAACAGTGGTAAGTTGCATGTCAATATATCTCGGAATGGCTATGGAAATGCCATAATAGGTAGATATGGTGGCTTTTTGGAGTAAGGTATATGGTGGCTTTATGGTACCGGCGAAAGTTGCGCGGTACTAGAGAGGCTAGCAATGGTGGAAGGGTGAGAGTGCGTATAATCCATGGATTCAACATTAGTCATAAAGAACTCACATACTTATTGCAAAAATCTATTAGTTATCGAAACAAAGTACTACATGTATGCTCCTAGGGGGATAGATTGGTAGGAAAAGACCATCGCTCGTCCCCGGCCGCCACTCATAAGGAAGACAATCAATAAATAAATCATGCTCCGACTTCATCACATAACGGTTCACCATACGTGCATGCTACGGGAATCACAAACTTTAACACAAGTATTTCTCAAATTCACAATTACTCAACTAACATGACTCTAATATCAGTATCTTTATATCTCAAAACAATCATCAAGTATCAAACTTCTCATAGTATTCAATGCACTTTTTATGATAGTTTTTATTATACCCATCTTGGATGCCTATTATATTAAGACTAATTTTATAGCCAAAGCAAATTACCATGCTGTTTTATAAGACTCTCAAAATAATATAAGTGAATCATGAGAGATCAATAATTTTTATAAAATAAAACCACCACCGTGCTCTAAAAAGATATAAGTGAAGCACTAGAGCAAAATTTTCTAGCTCAAAAGATATAAGTGAAGCACATAGAGTATTCTAATAAATTCTGATTCATGTGTGTCTCTCCAAACGGTTTTTACATCAAGGATGATTGTGGTAAACTAAAAAGCAAAGACTCAAATCATACAAGACGCTCCAAGAAAAACACATAGCATGTGGTGAATAAAAATATAGCCTCAAGTAAAGTTACCGATAGACGAAGACGAAAGAGGGGGTGCCTTCCGGGGCATCCCCAAGCTTAGGCTTTTGGTTGTCCTTGAATTTTACCTTGGGTGCCTTGGGCATCCCCAAGCTTAGGCTCTTGCCACTCCTTGTTCCAAAATCCATCAAATCTTTATCCAAAACTTGAAAACTTCACAACACAAAACTCAACAGAAAATCTCATGAGCTCCGTTAGTATAAGAAAACAAATCACCACTTCAAGGTACTGTAATGAACCCATTATTTATTTATATTGGTGTTAAACCTATTTTATTCCAACTTCTCTATGGTTCATACCCCCCGATACTAGCCACAGATTCATCAAAATAAGCAAACAACACACGAAAAACAGAATCTGTCAAAAACAGAACAGTCTGTAGTAATCTAATGGTTTCGAATACTTCTGTAACCCAAAAATTCTGAAATAAATTGGTGGACATGAGTAATTTGTCTATTAATCATATGCAAAAATAATCAACCTAATTTCACTCTCCAGTAAAAAATAGCAGCAAATCTCGTGAGCGCTAAAGTTTCTGTTTTTTACAGCAAGATCACAAAGACTTCCCCCAAGTCTTTCCAAAGGTTCTACTTGGCACAAACACTAATTAAAAGCACAAAACCACATCTAAACAGAATCTAGATGAATTATTTATTACTAAACAGGAACAAAAAACAAGAAACAAAAATAAAATTGGGTTGCCTCCCAACAAGCGCTATCGTTTAACGCCCCTAACTAGGCATAAAAACAAGAATAGATCTAGGTATTGTCATCTTTGGTATGCAATCCATAAGTGGCTCTCATAATAGATTAATAAGGTAATTTAATTTTATTTCTAGGAAAGTGTTCCATGCCTTTCCTTAAGGGAAATTGGAATCTAATGTTTCCTTCTTTCATATCAATAATTGCACCAATCGTTCTAAGGAAAGGTCTACCAAGAATAATAGGACATGTAGGATTGCAATCTATATCAAGAACAATGAAATCTACATGCACATAATTCCTATTTGCAACAATAAGAACATCATTAATCCTTCCCATAGGTTTCTTAATAGTGGAATCCTCAAGATGCAAATTTAAAGAACAATTATCAAATTCATGGAATCCTAACACATCACACAAATTTTTTGGAATCGTGGAAACACTAGCACCCAAATCACATAAAGCATAGCATTCATGATCTTTAATTTTAATCTTAATAGTAGGTTCCCACTCATCATGAAGTTTTCTAGGGATAGAAACTTCTAATTCAAGCTTTTCTTCATAAGATTGCATTAAAGCATCAATGATATGTTTGGTAAAAGCTTTATTTTGGCTATAAGCATGAGGAGAATTTAGCACGGATTGTAACAAGGAAATACAATCTATCAAAGAGCAATTATCATAATTAAATCCCTTGAAATCCAAAATAGTGGCTTCATTGCTATGTAAAGTTTTGACCTCTTCAATCCCACTTTTATTAATTTTTGCATTAAGATCTAAAAACTCTGAATCATTGGGACGCCTTTTAACTAAAGTTGACTCATCTCCAGTCCCATCATTATCAAGATTCATATTGCAAAACAAAGATTTAATAGGGGGCACATCAATCACTTTTAGATCTTCATCCTTATTATCGTGAAAACTAGAAGAACACGTTTTCATAAAGCAATCTTTTTTAGCACGCATCCTAGCGGTTCTTTCCTTGCACTCATCAATGGAAATCCTCATGGCTTTGAGAGACTCATTGACATCATTCTTAGGTGGAATAGATCTGAGTTTCAAAGAATCAACATCAAGAGAAATTATATCCATGTTCCTAGCCAACTCATCAATCTTAGGCAATTCCTAACAACAAAATTCACATCCATAGATTCATCATTATTGTCAATAAAAGTAGACAAAGGCATATCATTAGGATTAGAAGAAACACTCTTATTAGCAAACAATTTCATAAGTTCATCCATCTTTCCACTCAAAACATTAATTTCTTCTATAGCATGAACCTTTTTACTAGTAAATCTTTAGGTGTGCCATTGAGAATAATTAACCATAATATTATCTAGGAGTTTAGTAGCTTCTCCTAAAGTGATTTCCATAAAAGTGCCTCCCGTGGCCGAATCTAAAAGATTTATAGAAGCAAAATTCAATCCAGCATAAAAAATTGTATGATCATCCATAAATTTAATCCATGAGTAGGGCAATTACGTATCATTAATTTCATCCTCTCCCAAGCTTGTGCAACATGCTCATGATCAAGTTGTTTAAAATTCATAATATCCTTTCTAAGAGAGATGATCTTAGCGGGAGGAAAATACTTAGAGATAAAAGCATCTTTGCACTTATTCCATGAATCAATACTATTTTTAGGCAAAGATGAAAACCAAGTTTTAGCACGATCTCTAAGCGGAAACGGAAATAACTTCGATTTAAAAATATCATTATCCACATCTTTCTTCTTTTGCATATCACACAAATCAACAAAGTTGTTTAGATGGGTAGCGGCATCTTCACTAGGAAGGCCAGAAAAGGATCTTTCATGACAAGATTCAGCAAAGCAGTATTAATTTCACAAGATTCAGCATCGGTAAGAGGAGCAATCGGAGTACTAATAAAATCATTGTTGTTGGTATTGGAGAAGTCACACAATTTAGTATTATCTTGAGCCATCATGACAAACAATCAATCCAACACAGAAGTAAACCAAAAGCAAGCAAAAAGAGGCGGACGAAAAAGAGGGCGAATAAAACGGCAAGGGTGAAGTGGGGGAGAGGAAAACGAGAGGCAAATGGCAAATAATGTAATGCGAGGGATAAGAGTGTGATGGGTACTTGGTATCGGCGCCAGAAATCCGCACGTTGGTGGGAGATCAAAGCTTGACTTGACTAGGTGTAAACCTCCCCGGCAACGGTGTCAGAAATCCTTCTTGCTACCTCTTGAGCTTGTGTTGGTTTTCCCTTGAAGAGGAAAGGGTGATGCAGCACAATAGCGTAAGTATTTCCCTCAGTTTTGAGAACCAAGGTATCAATCCAGTAGGAGATAACACACAAGTCACCTAGTACCTGCACAAACAAAGAAAGAACCTCGCAACCAACACGATAAAGGGGTTGTCAATCCCTTCACAGTCACTTACAAAAGTGAGATCTGATAGAGATAGTAAGATAAATATTTTTGGTATTTTTGTGTATGGATTGGAAAATAAAGATTGCAAAATAGAAATAGCAAATTGATAGGGAAAAATATGATGGAAGATAGACCCGGGGGCCATAGGTTTCACTAGTGGCTTCTCTCAAGATAGCAAATTCTACGGTGGGTGAACAAATTACTGTCGAGCAATTGATAGAAACGCGAATACTTATGAGAATATCTAGGCATGATCATGTATATAGGCATCACGTCCGCGACAAGTAGACCGAAAACGATTCTGCATCTACTACTATTACTCCACACTTCGACCGCTATCCAGCATGCATCTAGAGTATTAAGTTCATAAGAACAGAGTAACGCATTAGGCAAGATGACATGATGTAGAGGGATAAACTCAAGCAATATGATATAAACCCCATATTTTTATCCTCGATGGCAACAATACAATACATGCCTTGCTGCCCCTGCTGTCACTGGGAAAGGACACTGCAAGATTGAACCCAAAGCTAAGCACTTCTCCCATTGCAAGAACGATCAATCTAGTAGGCCAAACCAAACTGATAATTCGAAGAGACTTGCAAAGATATTTAAATCATGCATAAAATATTTCAGAGAAGAATAAAATATTGTTCATAGATAATCTTGATCATAAACCCACAATTCATCGGATCTCGACAAACACACCACAAAAAGAATTACATCGAATAGATCTCCAAGAGAATCGAGGAGAACTTTGTATTGAGATCTAAAGAGAGAGAAGAAGCCATCTAGCTAATAACTATGGACCCGAAGGTCTGTGGTAAACTACTCACACATCATCGGAGAGGCTATGGTGTTGATGTAGAAGCCCTCCGTGATCGATTCCCCCTCCGGCGGAGCGCCGGAAAAGGCCCCAAGATGGGATCTCACAGGTACAGAAGGTTGCGGTGGTGGAAATAGGGTTTCGTGGTGCTCCTGGATGTTTTCGGGGTATATGGGTATATATAGGAGGAAGAAGTACGTCGATGGAGCTGCGAGGGGCCCATGAGGGTGGGGGCGCGCCTACCCCCTGGGCGTGCCTTCCTACCTCATGGCCTCCTCGCTTGTTTCTTGACGGCCACTCCAAGTCTCCTGTGCCACGTTTGTTCCAAAAATAACTCTCCCAAAGGTTTCATTCCGTTTGGATTCGTTTGATATTCCTTTTCTGCGAAACACTGAAATAGGCAAAAAAAATAGCAATTTGCACTGGGCCTTTGGTTAGTAGGTTAGTCCCAAAAATAATATAAAAAGGTATATTAAAGCCCATTAAACATCCAAAACAGATAATATAATAGCATGGAACAATCAAAAATTATAGATACATTGGAGACATATCAGGACCCTGTCTCCCCCTTGCTTTTCAACCTCGCGGTTGATGCCCTTGCAGGCATCTTAGATAAGGCCAAGTTGGCCGGCCACCTTAAGGGTGTAGTCAGTCACCTCATCCCGGATGGGGGGGGGTTACTCACTTGCAGTATGCGAATGACACCATGATTATGGTGGAAGGCTCGGACTCGGACATTGCTAATCTTAAGTTCCTTTTTGCTCTGCTTTGAGGAAATGTCTAGACTTAAGATTAACTTTGACAAGAGCGAGGTGGTGGTCCTTGGCTATTCGGAGGCTGAGCAGCTTCGGATCGCGGATAACCTCAACTGTAGGTTGGCGCCATTCCCCATATCTTACTTGGGGATGCCCCTGGCTGAGTCCAGGATTTTGGTGAGTGGGTATGATCCGCTTGTGGGACGAGTAGCGTCCCGTGCGGAGCCCTAGTGCGGTAGGTTCACTTCTAAAGGTAGCAAAACTGTCCTCATTAGCTCTAACCTTTCCGTCCTCCCCATGTATATGATGGGGATGTACATCTTACCCGAAGGTGTGCATAGCTCCTTTGACAAGGAGTTGGCTAGGTTTTTCTGGAAGGCAGTGGATGGTCGGCCCAAGTACCATATGGTGAAGTGGGCTGACATTTGCTTGCTGAAGGACCGAGGTGGGTTGGGCATCCCTGCATCTAGCCGGATGAATGTTGTGCTTATGCTGCGTTGGGTTTGGCGGATCTTGCTGGGAGATGGGGGGTTGTGGCTGCAGCTGGTTGAGTTCAAGTACTTGCAGGGCCAACCCATCATGTCTTGCTCACACTCGGCTGGGTCCCAGTTCTGGAAATCTATTCTGGCCATCAAGGAAGAGATTAGGCTGGGTTTGCGTTTCTCGGTTGGCAATGGGTCTGGGACCCAATTTTGGTTGGATCCATGGCTTGAGGGCGAGCCTCTCCGCTTGCGGTTCACGGGGCTCTTTGCGATTTGTGATGACCCGACCATTATTGTATCTGCGGCTGCTTTGGAGGAGGGATGGAACATTGCGTTCCGCCGCTCATTCGGACCAGATAAGGTACATGAATGGACAGACCTAAGGGAAGTAGTCCCTCTTCCTCTGCCCCAGGACCCTGACAATGTTTCTTGGAGCCTTTCTCCTTCGGGTGAATTCTCCGTTAGTTCGGCCTATCAGGCATTATGTCGTATGTCGGTTCTACAGTGGCTATCCCTATTATGGAAGGCACCATTTCCCTTGAAGATTAAGATTTTTGTATGGCAGCTCCTCTATGACCGTCTGCCTTCGGGGACCGAGGTGTTGAAACGCCATGGTCCGGGCAATGGCCTTTGCCCTTTGTGCCATCTCCCGAAAACGGGAACGCACATTTTGTTCTCTTGCGTAGCAGCGCACGCACTTTGGTGCTTTGTTCGTGAGGCTCTAGGGCCAGGGTGGGAGGCTCATGACCTTGCAGAGTTTCTGCAGGTTAGGGCCACTCAGGTTGGCCGTAAGCGCCGACTGTTCTGGCTCCTCTTCGCGGCTATGATGTGGACTCTCTGGACTACTCGCAACAAGATGGTGATTGAGCGGGTGTTCCCGCGACGTGCTTATGAGTCATTCTTCAAATTTCTTACCTTCTTGCAGCACTGGCATCCGCTCGCTAGGCCGAGGGATCGTGATCGACTTCAGCTATTCCTGGACACCCTGGTGTCTATCGCGCGTTGGCTCTCCGACTGCTCGCATGTTTCGTAGCTTGCCCTTGGAGGCCTTTTTGTTTCTTCTTCTTTCATTTGGGCGTCTTTGTGTTGTGGCTCCAGCATTTCTCTTTTATGACTGTGCTTAAGATGTGGTTGTATGGACGTATGCTTTATCTATAAAGCGGGGCGAAAGCCTGTTTCGAGAGTAGATATCTGTCATCCTCTATTCTTACTTAAATAGTTGCAATCCACTATCTACTTTTTCTCTTCATGCAACTACGCCACACCATCAAGTCATGTGTGTGGTCATAAGTTACAATTTATACACTAATTTATACATACAACCATGTCATCTCAGCAACCACGCATATTAATTTGTTTCACTTATTTTTGTGCGGGCATAGACGGTCATATTACAGATTTTCGTAGCATGAAATACATATATTTGTGCATTGTACGTTTGGAGTAAGTATATGTAGGTCATGTTACACATTTTTGTTAAAAATGACACCCTCTTTGACATCAGTCCAATAGATTTTCCTTTTGATACAACAATTCTTTTGCGGGAGTTTTATACAAAATTTTATCATATGCTTTATTGTTTTTAAAAATATATCCCAAGAGCGTTCTTAAATTTGTTTTTGCAATAGTTTTATTTTTTCTAGCATCTATTTATGCATAAGTTTTATCAAGATTCCTGCAGCAACGAGCGGGGCATCATCTAATTCCCCATGTGTTTAAGTCCTAATAGAAATGCGTCAGAAATTCAAAAAAGAAGTCATCATCAACGTGCAAAAGATAGAAAGCCACCGACCGAAATCAAATCATGCAAGTTCCAGATAGGGGTACTACCAAGAACACAAACGACGACGTTCTGCAAGAAATCGGCGGAGGATGCACACTTCCCTGTCACCCACCGATCAGTTCCGTCCTCGTCCCATTCAAGTACGAACTAACGAATCCACGTTTCCATAGTCCATGGAGTTTCTCCGCCTTTTACCAATTCAACAATCAAACGGTGCTCCCTCGCAGGAGTAGGACGCAGGAAAAAAATACCGACGCCGCATCTGAAAAATCGCCGATGGAAACTGACGTTCGCTGGCGAGTGGTGCGTTCTGCTAGGTCGGCCCAGCCACGACAATCGCGCGCGGGGAGCTTTTCCCAGGAGTTGCCTTTTAGACAGAGTTTTTTTCCTTTTCAGAAAGGAAAGGAAATGCAGTGTGAAAATACGGAAAATATCGTGCCACTCCTCTCCTTCACTTGGTTTTCTTTTCTCGTTGCCCGTACAAAGGCAGGGCCCGGCCCACTGCGCAGCCGATCATGCAAGTGTGTGTTAGTGACTGTAACTGGAGTAACCCGTCACCTGATCACGCGCGTGCCGTGCGGTTAGTGCTGAAATTTTAAAGCATATCTGCTCGGCATGCACTTGGATTCATCAGATGAGCTCTGCTTTGTTATATACTCTCTCTCTGTAATGAATGAGTTATGCCGAGTGTGAACACGACGGAAGAGTTGCTACGAGGACAACAAGTGTAATGCAGCGGCCATGCAGATCACATCTGGGAACTGTTGGCGCTGATGTAACAGCACCGCTCGTACTGAATTTTTGGTACTCCCTCCATTCCACAATGTAGTGTTTACTCTATTCCCATGCTTTAATTTTGACCGTAAATTTAATTATCAAAACCGATTGCGGCGGGAGCAAAAATTATATCAGTGAATTCGTATTCAAAAGAAGTTTTCAATTATATAATTTTTTCTCCCACCGCAGTTGGTCTTGTTGGTTAAATTTATGGTCAAAGTTGAACCTCGAAAAACCCGAACACACTATATTTTAAAATGAAGGGAGTATAAAACATCCATGTCGCCATAAACAAATCTATCGACCCAGCGCGGTCGCCGTCATCGTAATCATAGCAAACAACCGCAGCGAAAAGGAAAAAGGAGAAAAAAACCTCTCGTCACTTGGAATTCAAGTGCGCGAGGATCACAATTAGCGGCGAGAAATGGGCGGAATGCTATGCTCGCAGTACGAATTTAACCATGACTTGACGTCGGAGCATTGCTTTTATTACCACTTCTAGAAACTACAGTTCCTATCAACAGTTCACTTCATATACTAGTACTTCCTCCTTTATACTTATATATGTAGTAGTAATCACTCGAAAAGAATGAGTAAGATTAAACGGAACATAGCATAATTAACGGCGGCACAGCTAACACTAGTAGATCATCTGCTTCTGCTACACTTTTACGTATCTGTTTACCCTTGTACGTAGTAATAAATTAACACAGGAGACAAGACGGCGCAGAACTGGAGCAGAACAGGCCGGGAGATCTTCACGTGCAGGGTAAATTAGTCTTGTTTTAATCCTCCCAGTCCCAGGTGGTTCCTCTCCTTCTTCTTCTAATCCGTTTCCCTCCGCTGGATCTGCTACGCGTCCCCGGACCCGGAGGCCGCACGCCGCCCCGCGGGCACCGTCGCAGCTGTGGATTTCCATGCCACCGTCTTGACTTTTCACACGAACTGCGGCTGCGTGTTCCACAAGTCGTCCATGCTCCAGATGCTGTCTACGTCGAAGCTGCCCATCTCGAAGTCCGCGACGCCCAGCTCGGGGAACCCGAGGCTCGGCAGCGGCTCGGACGTCCACGCACCCGCGAGCTGGGACGGTGCCTGCTGCTGGATCAGCTGGTCCGTGTCGCACATGGTGGCGGCGGCGCTGGAGGCGTCGCAGGCGGTGGTGAACCACTCGGCACCGTCGACTGCTGCAGGCCAGCTGGGCTGGGCGCCGGCGCCAGAGTCCGTGGTGGACGGCGAGGAAGAGCCGGCGGTAGTAGTGCTCGACAGCTCCGCGACCGAGGCGTTGGGCAGCTGCCCGCCGGCCACGGCGGCGTACTCCGCTGGCCAGCACGCGTCGACAGGGAGCTCCGGTGACTCGTAGAGAGCGTCGTCGGCGCCGTGCTGCCACGACAGGGGCGTGTCAGCGGCGGCCTGCACCGCGTCGGCCGTGGCGGCGGCCTGGATGCGCTCGACGAGGCGGGGCATCCAGAGGTAGCGCATGACGTCCTTGAACTGCTGGCTGTTGACGTCGCACTTGAGCTGCTTGGCGTGCTTCTGCACGCGCGTGCGCCAGTAGTTCTTGATCTCGTTGTCGGTGCGGCCGGGGAGGTGCTGCGCGATCTTGGACCAGCGGTTGCCCCACCGCGAGTGCAGCTCGAGGATGAGCAGCTGCTCCTGCGGGGTGATGCTGCCGCGCCGGAGGTCGGGGCGGAGGTAGTTGAGCCACCTGAGGCGGCAGCTCTTGCCGGTGCGCTTCAGACCTGGTACGCAAGGCAAGATTAATCACATGGAATGAATGGAACATCACATCAGTGGTTGCTAGTTGCTACTAACAAATATAAATTCGCCAACTTGCTGATTACTTATGCGGATGCGGATGCGGATGCGATGCGAGCATGTATGTGACGAGACGGGTGATGTAATGGAGGAGAGATTAGTAATAAATATCCCTATGGCTGGGAATAATGCTAACCACTAAAAATTCTTCCCCTCTCCCTCCATCTCTCTCATTCACTATAGCTAGCTTCCGGCTAGACAAATCAGGCAGTAGGTTCGTAGCTATCTGTTTCCATATATTAGCATGGTGATGCAGAGCGACAGGTTTGTTGCTTCCCCCTCCATCCATGATATACTAGAAATATCTAAGCCTCACGCACTTCTCGCGGAAACAAAATGATGCAAGCAACCAATCTACTACAGCTAGCACTTGAAAGACCAGCATCAGCATGCATGCATGGATTGGATTGTGCAGTGCAATGATCCTACCTGCTGATCGGGCGAGCGAGTTCCAGCGGCCCTCGCCGTGCGCGGCGATGTAGTTGACGAGCAGGATGTCCTCCTCCACCGTCCACGGCCCGCGGCGGAGGTCGCCGGCCATCACCTCCTCCTCGCTGCTCGAGTCCCTCTCGTGCGCCATATCCATGATCGGGTTCAAACCGTCCGCCTCCTCGCCTCCAGATGAAGCTAGCGACGCCAAGGATTGATGAGGCGAGCGAGACAACTCAGGAGATTTTGGTTTGGTTTGCTCGAGACGGCCGGAGGCAGTGATGCTGTGCGGAGAAGAGAAGAGAAGGGAAGAGAAGAGTATTCGCGGGGTGCGAGTGATGGATTGGGCGGGAGAGGAATGAGGAAGCTTATATAGACGGGCGGCGAGGGAAGCAGGAGGTGGGGGAGCTGTGGTGGACTTGGGAAGAAGCATGTGGGGGAGCACGCCGCAAATACGGAGATTATTCTATCTTTCAAAGCCAAAAGTTTAGGGGTACTAGAATTAATCGTGCTTTATTAGGCTAGTCATAGTGGGAGTAACTTAGCTAGTAACATAGGGCATTCTAAGAAATTTTTGCTTATGTGACAAGTATTTAATGTGAAATGGTAATATAATATGTTATTGTAACATAGCGCTTCCCAAGACAAGATGAGTCTATAAGCTAATAAATAAAGTCGTCTATGACATTACTATCATGTTACTTTGCATTATGAAGATAGTAACTTAGACTAGTATCATACATATGACACTAGTCTAAGTTACTCTCGCTATGACCAGTCTTAGGGATGGATGAGGGGAAGCGTGGTGGGATATTTACCGGGCTAATTGGCCACGCAGCTAAAATTAATTAAACCGGCTCGCGCGCGCTCGCGTACACGGATTTGAAGTCGTGGGAGTTTGACTAATTGACTCGCCTACATTTCAAGTGCTGCTACTAGCTCACTCGCACTCGCGCTGCACAGAGTTCCTCCCCACGATGGCCACGCGCTCGCGCTGTGGACCTCTTCTCTTCTCTTCGCTTTTGGGTGACAGCCAGGGCGATCTCGTTTTTGCCAGCCAGGAGTAGACAGCTCTGCTTCCTGTGTAGAAAGGGAGGGAATACTACTGCCTGTTTTTTCTTTCTTTTTTGCAGGTAAATACTATTGCCTGTTCGACCGTAGAAATTTTGCGGGTTTTTTTCCTTCTCCAAAAAGAGGGTAAATATTCCCACAAAAAAAAGGAACAAAGGAGCGAGCCTACATGAACTCTGTGGAATTTTACAAAATAATCCTTTTTCAGCAAAACATGAAGAATTTTACTTCAGTTTGGACGTCACAAAAACATCACTATTTTTTTGCTTGGATAATACTCTCTCTCTAAAGTAATATAAGACCTTTTGTATCACTATAAAGTAGTGATCTAAAAGAACTTATATTACTTTCCCAAACCAAGCTATGTATACTAAAATTGATTGACATTCATAAGACTGCATTGGCATGTTGCTTCATCAAAGATGCTTCAGATCTATGCAAGGATTCGACGGTGATGACTCCGATTTCAGGGCACAGGTCCTTAGGGGCAAGTGCACAAAGACTTTTCGGCTGTTATCGACAAGGTTAAACCGGCTTCGGTAGGGGAGCGACGACTGCGGCTCCAGGGCGCTGGCCCTAAGGGGCACGTGCACAAAGACTTCCCGGCTGTCATCGACAAGGTCAAGCTGGCTCCGGTAGGGGAGCGGCGAAAGCGGTGCGTTGCCGGCTCATTTTGGCGGTTGTTTGAGGCTGTTGGAATCTTAGTGTAATTTTTATTATGTTCGAGATGCTTTGTACTTCTGCCGAACTTTGATAATAGATCCGAAACATTTTCACACACAAAAGACATCAACCCACAATCAATTCTCCTACATTTACATTGTTTATAAACATTTCAATATCTCTTCTTTTCTGCATGAAAAACGTTTCAATATCTCGAGAGCCCTTTTCACAAATCGCGTAGGCCAGACTTGGCCTCGTAACATGGAAATTGAAGGTGATGGCATTTCTTAAAAATGAATATTATTAATCCAATAGATCAATAACCAACATTTTGGGTCGATCTATAACAAAACACCACAAAATTCATGATGTGGAGTGTCTACAATCACGGATGATTAGTTTCCTTGTGGTTGAGTCTGCCCATCCTTTAAGTCTTAGACTTGACACGGTGCCTAGAGGTGCTCATAAAGCATTATGTACATGCATGCAATTTTACTAATTTTCTAGAAAAAAGACAATGGATTTCACCGACAGTCAATACATTTTTTTTATAAACAGCTTAAAGATAGTGTTTTTGTTATTGTTGCAAGTGGTTTGTAATGTAAATGTGTATGGCTAGAAACCATGGTTGTATATGTGTTCTGTAGGTGACATAGAGAAAATGTGTAACTAGTACAATGCCGTAATTTTTTTAGCACAATATAAATGTGGACGCTCATACATATGCACATGCATTCATATGAACGCACACACGCATACTCTACCTTATGAACACCTCTAAAAGACTAAGCCGATACATCATTTTAAGATTAACGAAGTCATCACAGACGTCTTTGTAGTCGACGAAAATGTCTCCTGCCATGTCCTAATACTTTGTATTCATATTTTGCTGTTGCATGGGACGTCAATATCAAAACCCAAGACGAGATTACTTGTGTCAATGGATTTTACTGTACCTATCAGTCGGTCGACGAAGATGATATCAGAAGTTGACTTTAAGCAAAACCGAGCTAGCTAGTTCAGGGCCTCGTTGTTGGGATCTTTTGGGTCATCCTAAGCGGAAACGTTCGGTACGTGTACATGTCAGAATCACCGACTCTTCGGTTTGAGTATCGAAGTCCTCTGCGCGAAATCATCACTCACAAGATCCCAAAACCCCGGTCGATCGCCCGAGAAAGATCCGCACACGATGCTCAATAAACACATGTACGCAAGGCTCTTTCTTTCTTTCGTCGGACAGCGAGTAGTCCCAAGCTTCAGGCGCGGCGGCACAACAATCCAACAGACCTCCACAGTGTGAGTTTACACGTGCAGCCAGCTATACGTACTGATGTACACTTGTGTTGCTGTATTTTCAAGCGTGCACAGCACAATAGTCTACAAACTACAGCACGTACGACCGCCCAAGCCATACCGGCATCTACGCGAAACGAGCGAAATTTGACCTTGTTTTGTGCCCCCTTGGATTCGTGCTCCGACGGATGAGCGCGGCACCGCAGAATTGACAGGCGCAACCACCAGTTTTGTCAAGACGTGAAAACGTTCCATACCAACGCAAAGGCCAAACGCTCCCGCTGTAGCAGTAGCGTTATTAATTGGGCGGGGTCGCCCAAAAAATTATTGGGTTTCCAGGTCAACTCCACGGCGGTGCTCCTTGCTGCGGTGCTGTGTGAAATGATTTAAAACCCCAACTTGGCGCCATGTATAAGCGGGGAAAATGGTTTGAGGGACAAGGGGGGCGATGTGCGGTCAGATTCCACACCCGGAGTTGAAAACTTTGGCAACCCCGCTTGTATTCTTCTTGTGTGCTGTGTGTGTTTTCAACACATGGAGGTGCCGTGGGTTTTCCTTTTTTTATTGGAGATATTATCATGTCCGTCTGATATAGGTATTGCTTACTGGTCAGGCCGGCATGTGTGTTCAGGGGACTCCGGTTTGATGCAGCTCGACTGACAGGCTGCTGCAGTGCTAGAGACGAGTATACTATTGTTGGTCTGGGTTTTGTCCGTGACATCCGATTGGATTTAAGCGAGACCTGATCCAATCAGAGACCGTGCATGGTAGTACCATGGTAATGGTAGGATTCGTGGCCAGCTCGGCCGGGCTTTTGTCTATTGAAATGAAAGGCTGTGCTTGGACTGCTAGTGGCTCGCTAACAAAGGTCAAAGTGTTTGCTGAGTTGGAGCGGCGTGCTCGTTGACCCCCAACTGCGGCTGCGGCTAATGCTGCCACTTGTATTTTTTTTCTTCATATTTTGTGCTAGATATCGATCGATGTCCATCCTCGCTGTCTTCATGTGACCCCCAGTGCGTATGCATCCAAGAACTTGTGACCACTGAATGCTGCACTATATTATTCGTTTGGCTCTTGTTCTTGCAGGAGACCTATTTATGCATAGTGATTTCTCTTACCAAATGAAAGGATGTGCGAAATACTCTATGTATTTGTTTGAACAAAAAAGCTGCATCATTTATAATGATCTTATGCTTAGGGCATCTAATATGGGCATGATTATACCTGACTCTAATTTCTCTAGTGTGGATATCCTTAGAGAATTAGAGAAAATGAGGGGAAATAATAGTGATGTACATGCCCCCTCCTCTGACAATCAGGATGGGGACTGTGTGATGTATATCACTAATGGAAAGGGTGATCAAACTTCAGTTAGCACTGAATGGGGGGATGAGGGGGATGACCCTGAGGCCAATTTTATTTTAGTAAAATCCAGGAGGAAAAAAAGCCCAAAGGTTAAAATTGCTATATCTAGACCTGTTACTAGAAGTCAAAAATCTGATATGGGCAAAGATAATACCAAAACTGGCAGTCCTGTCCATCATTACAGGGCCACCAGAGGGGGGAGAGGGAGGAAAAGTCATTGTAAATGATAGGAATTTTTTGGAATTGTAGGGGGGCAGGAAAAAGGGAATGAGTTCCTGCCTATCCCATATGATCAAAGATAATTCCCTGGACTTTGTTTGCCTGCAAGAGACCCATAAGAAAAACTTTCTGGAGAGCTACTTCAGGAAGATAGATCCTCATAATGCTTTTGACTGGGACTGGATCCCAGCTATTGGGAAATCAGGAGGCATCCTCTATGAAGTGAAAAAAGAGAAGTTCGAAGTTATCTCCTGGAGAAAAGGGAGATTCATTTTACAAGTTTGTTTCCTTGATGTCGACATTCAGAAAGTCTGGACCTTATGTACAATTTATGGTCCTGCACATGATTGTGACAAAAATGATTTTGTAGTGGAGCTGGCAGAGTTTTGTAGCCACACTCAAACACCTTTCCTTATTGGGGGGGGGGACTTTAATATCCTCAGACATAGTGGGGAGAAGAACAAGAATTGGCACCAGTCCATTTATACTGATTTGTTTAACTCAATTATAAATTCTATGTGCCTGAACGAGATCCATATGTGTGGGGGGATGTACACGTGGACTAATAACCAAGCTCACCCGACCCTAGAAAAATTAGACCGTGTGTTGATGAGTAATGATTGGGAGGATCTGTTCCCTCTTGTTAATGTTAGAAAGTTGGTCAGGGATATGTCAGACCATAATGCTCTCTTGGTGTCCTCAGACAATCATGTTGTACGAGTTCCGCACACAAGAGAGTTCAGATTCGAGTTAAGTTGGCTCAAGTCTGAAGAGTTCCTTCCTCTGGTTGAAAAGATTTGGACTAAGAATGTCAATACATCTGACCCTGTCGATGTCTTGAACATCAAGCTGAAAAGAGTGAAAAAATTCTTCAAAGGATGGGGATCTAATAAATTTGGAAATGAGAGGATCAGAAAGAAAAAAATTAAGGAGGAATTGGAGAAGATTGAGGAGATGGAAGAAGATGGCAATATCGACCCTGAGTTGCTATGTAATAAACAAAGTCTGTTGGTGGAGCTCAATGACATCCTTGTCAATGAGGAGCTTTACTTACTGCAACAATCTAAAGAAAGATGGCTGCTTAAAGGAGATAGTAACACAGCTAATTACCAGAAGATCGCTAATGGAAGATACGGACAACCCTAGTTGATACATGAGCTATTCGAGCATACAAAACAGAATGTTTATTTGAAGGTTTAGAGTTTGGCACATACAAATTTACTTGGAACGGCCGGTAGATACCGCATATAGGAAGGTATAGTGGACTCATATGGAACAACTTTGGGGTTTATGGGATTGGATGCACAAGCAGTATTCCCGCTTAGTACATGTGAAGACTAGAAAAAGACTGGAAAGCGACCAGCTAGAGAGCGACAACAGTCATGAACATGCATTAAAATTAATCAACACCGAATGCAAGCATGAGTAGGATATAATGCACCATGAACATAAATATCGTAGAGGCTATGTTGATTTTGTTTCAACTACATGCGTGAACATGTGCCAAGTCAAGCCACTCGAATCGTTCAAAAGAGGATACCATCCTATCATACCACATCACAACCATTTTAATAGCATGTTGGCACGCAAGGTAAACCATTATAAGCTCCTAGCTAATTAAGCATGGCATAAGCAACTATAATCTCTAATTGTCATTGCAAACATGTTTATTCATAATAGGCTGAATCAGGAACGATGAACTAATCATATTTACAAAAACAAGAGAGTTTGAGTTCATACCAGCTTTTCTCATCTCAATAAGCTCATCATATAATCATCATTATTGCCTTTCACTTGCACGACCGAATAGTGTGGATAATAATAATAGTGCACGTGCATTGGACTAAGCTGGAATCTGGAAGCATTCAATTCAAGAGAGAAGACAAGGTAATATGGGCTCTTTTGTCAGATCAACAATAATGCATATAAGAGTCACTTTAACATTTTAATTATGGTCCTCTCCTATCGACCCCCAAAGAAAGGGAAAGAAATAAAACTATTTACACGGGAAAGCTCCCAACAAGCAAAAGAAGAACAGAAAATCTTTTTGGGTTTTCTTTTTAGTTACTACTACAAGCATGAAAATTAAAACTAGCTAAAAGCTACAACTATTTTTTTGGTTTTTCTTAAGGTTTTCAAACACACAAGAAGAAAGCATAAAAGGAAATAAACTAGCATGGTTATTACAATGAAAAAGTATGAGCACCGACATCTAGCAATGAGTGTGTGAACATGAATGTAATGTTGGTGGGAAATACGTACTCCCCCAAGCTTAGGCTTTTGGCCTAAGTTGGTCTATGGCCACGGCTGGCCTGGCGGATATCCAAAGTAATAGTTGGGGTCGTACTGCGATGAAGCCTCGGATTGCCACTGGTTGGCAATCACCTCCGGGTCCCACTGATAATCAGACTGTCATGGAGGATCAATTTGTGATTTCGGCTCTGGCTCTGTAGTTGCTGTAGGGTTCTGGTAGGCATGAATGGCCTCCAACGGAACACGGTACTTGCCTACAGATAAATCAAACAAGGAAGGAGCAGGCAGGGTAATAGTCTCAGGATGATGTTTATCAAAGAACATTTTGTATTTAAGCTCATTTTCCCTATTCTTAACAATAAAATCATGCGCTACCATACTCTTATAATCTAAATAAACAGGAGGCAGCAATTTTTCTTCCTTCTCATAATGCCTAATAGGTATATTAAAATGTGCAGCTAGGCGCGAGGCGAAGATGCCTCCAAAGACGGGGCCCTTAGTACGGTTAAGATTTAACCGCTTTGCAATAATAGCACCCATGCTAAATTTATCATCACGAAATAAGGCATGGCACAAAATAGCAATATTAGGGGCACTCAGATTTCCACAGTTTCCACACCCAATTAAGCATCTACTAGCAAATATAGCAAAGTAACGTAGCACAGGAAAGTGTATGCTAGTAGTTCGTGCATCGGAAACCTTCCTCGTTTCCCCTACAGTAATGGTATCAATAAACCCATCCACATCGTCATGATGTGGTTCCTCTATGATGCCCTCGAAAGGGATAAAAAAAACTCGACAAAAATCACGAAGTGGCATCTCCTTATGCTCATCATATAAATAAAACTTCACCGTAGGTGGTGAGCTCCTAACATGGAAATGCAAGTTTTGCACAAAGATATTGGTGAGTAAGAGATACTGTTCGTGTTGGTCATGAAGGAAGGCGGTGACGCCTGCATTCTCAGCCAATTCATAGAAATCATCATAAATCCCGGCTGCTCTCAAGAAATCATCACAAGGCCATTCACACGGCCTGACCTCCGCGGTGCGAGGGAGATTATACTTGGGTCTCCTATCCTCCTCACTTAGCTTATCCTTCGAGCTTCGGCTCGATGAGCCCCTAAAAAATCTCTTCATCATTTTCTGAAAAATTCTAAAAGAATTAGTAACTTCAAAAATAAAAGTGAACCAAACTCAACAAAATTGATAGCAACTACTCCTACAAGTGCCTAGAGCCTATATCATGCATTAGAACTACTTGGAACCATATAAATTTGACATGCAAGCTCAAGAACATGGTCACCTAGGTAGCACAAATTTGCAATGAATAAAGCACTAGAACAAAAACTAATTGGACCAATGAAGGAGTCACATACCAAGGAACAATCCCCCAAAGCAGTTTTGTGAGAGGTGCTTTGAGCAAGGAGATCGAAAATCGCAGGAAAATGAGCTTGGACTCGGGTTTGATCTGGTTAGTGGTGTTTGTGGGAGGAAGAAGAAGTGTGTGGGTGCAGGAATAAGTGGAGGAGAGCCACCGTGGGCCCATGATACATCTCCAACGTATCTATAATTTTTGATTGCTCCATGCTATATTATCTACTGTTTTGGACATTATTGGGCTTTATTATCCACTTTTATATTATTTTGGGACCAACCAATTAACCGGAGGCCCAGCCTAGAATTGCTGTTTTTGCCTGTTTTAGGGTTTCGAAGAAAAGGAATATCAAACGGAGTCCAAACGGAATGAAACCTTCGGGAATGTGATTTTCTCACCGAATACAACTCAGGAGACTTGGACCCTACGTCAAGCCAATTAACAAGAGGCCACGAGGTAGGGGGGCGCGCCTGCCCCCCAGGCGCGCCCCCCACCCTCATGGGCCCCCCTGTTGCTCCATCGACATACTTCTTCCTCCTATATATACTCACGTACCCCCAAACGATCAGATACAGAGCCAAAAACCTAATTCCACCGCCGCAACTTTCTGTATCCACGAGATCCCATCTTGGGGCCTCTTCCGGAGCTCCGCCGGAGGGGGCATCGATCACGAAGGACTTCTACATCATCATCCAAGCCCCTCCGATGAAGTGTGAGTAGTTTACTTCAGACCTACGGGTCCATAGTTAGTAGATAAATGGCTTCTTCTCTCTTTTTGGATCTCAATACAATGTTCTCCCTCTCTCTCTCGTGGAGATCTATTCGATGTAATCTTCTTTTTGTGGTGTGTTTGTTGAGACCGATGAATTGTGGGTTTACGATCCAGTCTATCTATGAATAATATTTGAATCTTCTCTGAATTCTTTTATGTATGATTGGTTATCTTTGCAAGTCTCTTCGAATTATCAGTTTGGTTTGGCCTACTAGATTGGTTTTTCTTGCCATGGGAGAAGTGCTTAGATTTGGGTTCGATTTTGCGGTGTCCTTTCCCAGTGACAGAAGGGGCAGCAAGGCATGTATTGTATTGTGGCCATCGAGGATAACAAGATGGGGTTTTTATCATATTGCATGAAACTATCCCTCTACATCATGTCATCTTTCTTAAGGAGTTACTCTGTTTTTTGTTGGAAATATGCCCTAGAGGCAATAATAAATTGGTTATTATTATATTTCCTTGTTCATGATAATCGTTTATTATCCATGCTATAATTGTATTGATAGGAAACTCAGATACATGTGTGGATACATAGACAACACCATGTCCCTAGTAAGCCTCTAGTTGACTAGCTCGTTGATCAATAGATGGTTACGGTTTCCTAACCATGGACATTGGATGTCGTTGATAACGGGATCACATCATTAGGATAATGATGTGATGGACAAGACCCAATCCTAAGCCTAGCACAAAGATCGTGTAGTTCGTATGCTAAAGCTTTTCTAATGTCAAGTATCATTTCCTTAGACCATGAGATTGTGCAACTCCCGGATACCGTAGGAATGCTTTGGGTGTATCAAACGTCACAACGTAACTGGGTGACTATAAAGGTGCATTACAGGTATCTCCGAAAGTGTCTGTTGGGTTGGCACGAGTCGAGACTGGGATTTGTCACTCCGTGTAAACGGGGAGGTATCTCTGGGCCCACTCGGTAGGACATCATCATATGCGCAATGTGACCAAAGAGTTGATCACGGGATGATGTGTTATGGAACGAGTAAAGAGACTTGCCGGTAACGAGATTGAACTAGGTATTGGATTCCGACGATCGAATCTCGGGCAAGTAACATACCGATAGACAAAGGGAATTGTATACGTGATTGATTGAGTCCTTGACATCGTGGTTCATCCGATAAGATCATCGTGGAACATGTGGGAGCCATCATGGGTATCCAGATCCCGCTGTTGGTTATCGACCGGAGAACATCTCGGTCATGTTTGCATGTCTCCCGAACCCGTAGGGTCTACACACTTAAGGTTCGATGACGCTAGGGTTATAAAGGAAGCTTGTATGTGGTCACCGAATGTTGTTCGGAGTCCCGGATGAGATCTCGGACGTCACGAGGAGTTCCGGAATGGTCCGGAGGTAAAGATTTATATATAGGAAGTCCTGTTTCGGCCATCGGGACAAGTTTCGGGGTCATCGGTATTGTACCGGGACCACCGGAAGGGTCCCGGGGGCCCACCGGGTGGGGCCACCTATCCCGGAGGGTCCCATGGGCTGAAGTGAGAAGGGATCCAGCCCAAAGTGGGCTGGGGCGCCACTTCCCCTAGGGCCCATGCGCCTAGGGTGAAAGGGGAACCCTAAGGAAGAGTCCCAAGGAGGGAAGGCACCTCCTAGGTGCCTTGGGGGGGAGGGAAACCTCCCCTGGCCGCCACCCCCTTGGAGATTGGATCTCCTAGGGGCTGGCGCACCCCCCCTTGGGATCCCTATATATAGTGGGGTAGGAGGGCCTCTCAAACACACCTTTTGCCTTTGGTGCAGCCCCTCCCTCTCTCCCAAGTTCTTCTCCTCTTCTGCGGTGCTTGGCGAAGCCCTGCAGGATTGCCACGCTCCTCCACCACCACCATGCCGTTGTGCTGCTGCTGGATGGAGTCTTCCTCAACCTCTCCCTCTCTCCTTGCTGGATCAAGGCATGGGAGACGTCACCGGGCTGTACGTGTGTTGAACGCGGAGGTGCCGTCCGTTCGGCACTAGGATCATCGGTGATCTGAATCACGACGAGTACGACTCCATCAACCCCGTTCACTTGAACGCTTCCGCTTAGCGATCTACAAGGGTATGTAGATGCACTCTCCTTCCCCTCGTTGCTGGTTTCTCCATAGATAGATCTTGGTGACACGTAGGAAAATTTTGAATTTCTGCTACGTTCCCCAACAGTGGCATCATGAGCTAGGTCTATTGCGTAGATTCTATGCACGAGTAGAACACAAAGTAGTTGTGGGCGTTGATTTTGTTCAATATGCTTGCCGTTACTAGTCTTATCTTGATTCGGTGGCATCGTGGGATGAAGCGGCCCGGACCAACCTTACACGTACTCTTACGTGAGACCGGTTCCACCGACAGACATGCACTAGTTGCATAAGGTGGCTGGCGGGTGTCTGTCTCTCCCACTTTAGTCGGATCGGATTCGATGAACAGGGTCCTTATGAAGGGTAAATAGCAATTGGCATATCACGTTGTGGTCTTTGCGTAGGTAAGAAACGTTCTTGCTAGAAACCCATAGCAGCCACGTAAAACATGCAAACAACAATTAGAGGACGTCTAACTTGTTTTTGCAGGGTATGCTATGTGATGTGATATGGCCCAAAAGGATGTGATGAATGATATATGTGATGTATGAGATTGATCATGTTCTTGTAATAGATGATCATGGAGCCCCAAGATGGAGATCAAAGGAGCTATATTATATTGGCCATATCATGTCACTATTATTTGATTGCATGTGATGTTTATCATGTTTATACATCTTATTTGCTTAGAACGACGGTAGTAAATAAGATGATCCCTCATTAAAATTTCAAGAAGTGTTCTCCCCTAACTGTGCACCGTTGCTACAGTTCGTGGTTTCGAAGCATGCCATGATGATCGGGTGTGATAGATCCTTACGTTCACATACAACGGGTGTAAGACAGTTTTACACATGCAAAACACTTAGGGTTAACTTGACGAGCCTAGCATGTACAGACATGGCCTCGGAACACAGAGACCGAAAGGTCGAGCATGAGTCGTATGGTAGATACGATCAACATGAAGATGTTCACCGATGATGACTAGTCCGTCTCACGTGATGATCGGACACGGCCTAGTTGACTCGGATCATGTAATCACTTAGATGACTAGAGGGATGTCTATCTAAGTGGGAGTTCATAAGATGAACTTAATTATCCTGAACATAGTCAAAAGGTTTTTGCAAATTATGTCGTAGCTCGCGCTTTAGTTCTACTGTTTAGATATGTTCCTAGAGAAAATTTAGTTGAAAGTTGATAGTAGCAATTATGTGGACTAGGTCCGTAAACTGAGGATTGTCCTCATTGCTTCTCAGAAGGCTTATGTCCTTAATGCACCGCTCAGTGTGCTAAACCTCGAACATTGTGTGTGGATGTTGCGAACATCTGACATACACGTTTTGATAACTACATGATAGTTCAGTTAAACGGTTTAGAGTTGAGGCACCAAAGACGTTTTTGAAACATCACGAAACATATGAGATGTTTTGAGGGCTGAAATTGGAATTTCAGGCTCGTGCCCACGTCAAGAGGTATAAGACCTCCGACGATTTTCTTAACCTGCAAACTAAGGAGAGAAGCTCAATTGTTGAGCTTGTGCTCAGATTGTCTGAGTACAACAATCACTTGAATCAAGTGGGAGTTGAGCTTCCAGATGAAATAGTGATAGTTTCTCCGAAGTCATTACCACCAAGCTGCTAGAGCTTCGTGATGAACTATAATATATCGGGGACATATATGATGATCCTTGAGATATTCGCGATGTTTGACACCACAAAAGTAGAAATCAAGAAGGAGCATCAATTGTTGATGGTTAGTGAAACCACTAGTTTCAAGAAGGGCAAGGGCAAGAAGGGATACTTCATGACACGGCAATTCAGCTGCTGCTCTAGTGAAGAAACCCAAGGTTGAACCCAAACCCGAGACTAAGTGCTTCTGTAATAAGGGGAACAACCACTGGAGCTGAATTACCCTAGATACTTGGTAGATTAGAAGGCTGGCAAGGTCGATAGAAGTATATTGGATATACATTGTGTTGATGTGTACTTTACTAGTACTCCTAGTAGCACCAGGGTATTAGATACCGGTTCGGTTGCTAAGTGTTAGTAACTCGAAACAAAAGGCTACGGAATAAACGGAGACTAGCTAAAGGTGAGCTGACGATAAGTGTTGGAAGTGTTTCCAATGTTGATATTATCAAGCATCGCACGCTCCCTCTACCATCGAGATTGGTGTTTGCGTTGATCATAGACATGATTGGATTATGTCTATCGCAATACGGTTATTCATTTAAGGAGAATAATGGTTACTCTGTTTATTTGAATAATACCTTCAATGGTCTTACACCTAAAATGAATGGTTTATTGAATCTCGATCGTAGTGATACACATGTTCATGCCAAAAGATAGTAATGATAGTACCACCTACTTGTGGCACTGCCACGTAAGTCATATCGGTATAAAACGCATGAAGAAGCTCCATGTTGATGGATCTTTGGGCTCACTCGTTTTTGAAAAGTTTGAGACATGCGAACCATGTCTATTGGTGTATATGCATGAAGAAACTCCATGCAAATGGACCGTTTGAACTCACTTGATTTTGAATCACTTGAGACATGCAAATCATGCCACATGGGCAAGATGACTGAAAGCCTCGTTTCCAGTAAAGTGGAACTAGAAAGCAACTTGTTGGAAGTAATACATTTTGATGTGTGCAATCCAATGAGTGCTGAGGCATGTAGTGGATATCATTATGTTCTTACTTCACAGATGATTTGAGTAGATGTTGAGTATATTTACTTGATGAATCACGAGTCTGAATTATTAAAAGGTTCAAGTAATTTCAGGGTGAAGTTGAAAGATCGTCGTGACAAGAGGATAAAATATCTATGATATGATCATAGAGATGAATATCTGAATTACGAGTTTGGCACAGAATTAAGACATTGTGGAAATTGTTTCACAACTGATACAGCCTGGAACACCATAGTGTGATGGTGTGTCCGAACATCATAACTGCACCCTATTGGATATGATGCATACCATGATGTCTCTTATCAAATTACCACAATAGTTTATAGGTTAGGCATTAGAGACAACCACATTCACTTTAAATAGGGCACCACGTAATTCCGATGAGATGACACCGTATGAACTATGGTTTAGAGAAACCTAAGCTGTCATTTCTTAAAAGTTTGGGACTGCGACGCTTATGTGAAAAAGTTTCAGGCTGATAAGCTCGAACCTAAAGCGGATAAATGCATCTTCATAGGACACCCAAAACAGTTGGGTATACCTCCTGTCTCAGATCCGAAAGCAATAAGGGATTGCTTCTAGAATCGGGTCCTCTCTCGAAAAGTTTCTCTCGAAAGAATTGAGTGGGAGGATGGTGGAGGCTTGATGAGGTTATTGAACCGTCACTTCAACTAGTGTATAGCAGGGCACAAAGAGTTGTTCCTGTGGCACCTACACCAATTGAAGTGGAAGCTTATGATATTGATCATGAGACTTCGGATCAAGTCACTCCCAAACCTCGTAGGATGACAAGAATGTGTACTACTTCAGAGTGGTACGTAACCCTGTCTTGGAAGTCATGTTGCTAGACAACAATGAACCTACGAGCTATGGAGAAGCGATGGTGGGCCCGGATTCCGATAAATGGCTCGAGGCCATATAATCCGAGAGAGGATCCATATATGAAAACAAAGTGTAGACTTTGGAAGAACTACTTGATGGTCGTAAGGCTGTTGAGTACAGATGGATTTTAAAAGGAAGACGGACAATGATGGTAAGTATCACCATTAAGAAAGCTCGACTTGTCGTTAAGATGTTTTCCGATAAGTTCAAGGAATTGACTATGGTGAGACTTTCTCACTCGTAGCGATGCTAAGAGTCTGTTGGAATTATATTAGCGATTACTGCATTATTTATGAAATCTTGCAGATAGGATGTCAAAAACATTGTTTCCTCGACGATTTTTGAGGAAAGGTTGTATGTGATACAACCGGAAGGTTTTGTCAATCCTGAAAGATGCTAATAAGTATGCAAAGCTCCAGCAATCCTCCTGAGGACTGGAGTAAGCATCTCGGAGTTGGAATGTATGCTTTGATGAGATGATCAAAGATTTTGGGTGTATACAAAGTTTATGAGAAACTGGTATTTCCAAAGAAGTGAGTGGGAGCACTATAGAATTTCTGATGAATATATGTTGTTGATCAGAAATGACGTAGAATTTCTGGAAAGCATATAGGGTTATTTGGAAAGTGTTTTTCAATGGAAAGCCTGGATTAAGCTACTTGAGCATTGAGCATCAAGATCTATAAGGATAGATCAAAACGCTTAATAGTACTTTCAAATGAGCACATGCCTTAACGTGATCTTGAAGGTGTTCAAGATGGATCAGTCAAAGAAGGAGTTCTTGCCTGAGTTGTAAGGTATGAAGTTAAGACTTAAAGCTCGACCGCGGCAGAATAGAGAGAAAGGACGAAGGTCGTCCCCTATGCTTAAGACATAGGCTCTACAGTATGCTATGCTGTGTACCGCACCTGAAGTGTGCCTTGCCATGAGTCAGTCAAGGGGTACAAGAGTGATCCAAGAATGGATCACGGGACAGCGGTCAAAGTTATCCTTAGTAACTAGTGGACTAAGGAAGTTTCTCGGTTATGGAGGTGGTAAAAAGAGTTCGTCGTAAAGGGTTACGTCGATGCAAGCTTAACACCTATCCGGATAGCTCTGAGTAGAGATACCGGATGCATATAATGGAGCAACAATTTAGAATAGCTCCAAGTAGAACAGTTATTTGGAATAGCTCCAAATAGAGCGTGGTAGCTACATCTAGGAGATGACATAGAGATTTGTAAAGCACACACGGATCTGAAAGGTTCGGACCCGTTGACTAAAACCTCTCTCACAAGCAACATGATCAAACTTAAAACTCATTGAGTGTTAATCACATAGTGATGTGAACTAGACTACTGACTCTAGTAAACTCTTGGGTGTTAGTCACATGGCGATGTGACCTGTGAGTGTTAATCACATGGCGATGTGAACTAGATTATTGACTCTAGTGCAAGTGGGAGACTATTGGAAATATGCCCTAGAGGCAATAATAAATTGGTTATTATTATATTTCCTTGTTCATGATAATCGTTTATTATCCATGCTATAATTGTATTGATAGGAAACTCAGATACATGTGTGGATACATAGACAACACCATGTCCCTAGTAAGCCTCTAGTTGACTAGCTCGTTGATCAATAGATGGTTACGGTTTCCTGACCATGGACATTGGATGTCGTTGATAACGGGATCACATCATTAGGAGAATGATGTGATGGACAAGACCCAATCCTAAGCCTAGCACAAAGATCCGTGTAGTTCGTATGCTAAAGCTTTTCTAATGTCAAGTATCATTTCCTTAGACCATGAGATTGTGCAACTCCCGGATACCGTAGGAATGCTTTGGGTGTATCAAACGTCACAACGTAACTGGGTGACTATAAAGGTGCATTACAGGTATCTCCGAAAGTGTCTGTTGGGTTGGCACGAATCGAGACTGGGATTTGTCACTCCGTGTAAACGGAGAGGTATCTCTGGGCCCACTCGGTAGGACATCATCATATGCGCAATGTGACCAAAGAGTTGATCACGGGATGATGTGTTACGGAACGAGTAAAGAGACTTGCCGGTAACGAGATTGAACTAGGTATTGGATTCCGACGATCGAATCTCGGGCAAGTAACATACCGATAGACAAAGGGAATTGTATACGGGATTGATTGAGTCCTTGACATCGTGGTTCATCCGATGAGATCATCGTGGAACATGTGGGAGCCATCATGGGTATCCAGATCCCGCTGTTGGTTATTGACCGGAGAACGTCTCGGTCATGTCTGCATGTCTCCCGAACCCGTAGGGTCTACACACTTAAGGTTCGATGACGCTAGGGTTATAAAGGAAGCTTTGTATGTGGTTACCGAATGTTGTTCGGAGTCCCGGATGAGATCTCGGACGTCACGAGGAGTTCCGGAATGGTCCGGAGGTAAAGATTTATATATAGGAAGTCCTATTTCGGCCATCGGGACAAGTTTCGGGGTCATCGGTATTGTACCGGGACCACCGGAAGGGTCCCGGGGGCCCACCGGGTGGGGCCACCTATCCCGGAGGGTCCCATGGGCTGAAGTGAGAAGGGATCCAGCCCAAAGTGGGCTGGGGCGCCACTTCCCCTAGGGCCCATGCGCCTAGGGTGAAAGGGGAACCCTAAGGAAGAGTCCCAAGGAGGGAAGGCACCTCCTAGGTGCCTTGGGGGGGAGGGAAACCTCCCCTGGCCGCCGCCCCCTAGGAGATTGGATCTCCTAGGGCTGGCGCACCCCCCTGGGCTCCCTATATATAGTGGTAGGAAGGAGGAGCAAACCAACCTTTAAGGCCTGGCGCCCCTCCCTCTCTCCCAAGTTCTTCTCCTCTTCTGCGGTGCTTGGCGAAGCCCTGCAGGATTGCCACGCTCCTCCACCACCACCATGCCGTTGTGCTGCTGCTGGATGGAGTCTTCCTCAACCTCTCCCTCTCTCCTTGCTGGATCAAGGCATGGGAGACGTCACCGGGCTGTACGTGTGTTGAACGCGGAGGTGCCGTCCGTTCGGCACTAGGATCATCGGTGATCTGAATCACGACGAGTACGACTCCATCAACCCCGTTCACTTGAACGCTTCCGCTTAGCGATCTACAAGGGTATGTAGATGCACTCTCCTTCCCCTCGTTGCTGGTTTCTCCATAGATAGATCTTGGTGACACGTAGGAAAATTTTGAATTTCTGCTACGTTCCCCAACATTTTTAACTTAATACTCTAGATGCATGCTGGATAGCGGTCGATGAGTGGAGTAATAGTAGTAGATGCAGGCAGGAGTCGGTCTACTTGTCTCGGACGTGATGCCTATATACATGATCATACCTAGATATTCTCATAACTATGCTCAATTCTGTCAATTGCTCAACAGTAATTTGTTCACCCACTGTAGAATACTTATGTTCTTGAGAGAAGCCACTAGTGAAACCTATGGCCCCTGGTCTCTTTCTCATCATATCAATCTTCATCACTTTACTATTGCTTTGCTTTTTTACTTTGCCTTTTACTTATCACTTTGCATCTCTATACCAAAAATATTATTTATCATCTCTATCAGATCTCACTTTCATAAGTGACCGTGAAGGGATTGACAACCCCTAAGCGCGTTGGTTGCGTTGAGCTATTATTTTTGTGTAGGTACGAGGGACTCGCGCGTAGCCTCCTATTGGATTGATACCATGGTTCTCAAAAACTGAGGGAAATACTTACGCTACTTTGCTGCATCATCCTCTCCTCTTCGGGGAAATCCAACGCAGTGCTCAAGATGTAGCAAGAAGAATTTCTAGCACCATTGCCGGGGAGTCTGCGCAAAAGTTAACATACCAAGTACCCATCACAATCCCTATCTCCCGCATTACATTATTTGCCATTTGCCTCTCGTTTTCCTCTCCCCCACTTCACCCTTGCCGTTTTATTCGCCCTCTCTCTCTATCCTCCCTCTCTTTCTCTATTTGCCTCTTTTTGCCCGTTTGCTTTTTGTTTGCTCGTGTGTTAGTTTGCTTGCTTGTCGTTATGTCTAGCCTCATATCTTCTCCGTTGTCTCCCGAGAATGAAGTTCTAAATTTTAAACAAAGGGAGGGAGAAAATCTAAAAGATGCTTGGTATAGAATTTGCAGTGCTCAAAATAGATCTACCAGGAAGCAATCTACTTCAGTTCTTCTCCGTAATTTTTATGTAGGTGCTAGTCCTTGGTATAGATATATCCTTGATACCATTACCAGAGGGAATTTCTTTGGTAGCCATACTTTTGATTCTTATAATGCTATGTTAGATTTATTTGGCTCACCGCCTCTTTTGGTTAATGGAACTATGTTAACTTTGGAGCATGTTATGCAAAGACTTGAAATTATTGAAAATAAAGTTGGTACCATTGAATTAATTGAAAATCTAGATAAAAAGATCCACAATCAAATTACCCAATATGGATCTAAGGTAGGAATGACTTTGAAAAATATTAAGGAAGAGGAACCCATAGTTAATGAGAAAATAAATCTAGATTCCACTAGAATCGATAAACTTGAGGGTATCATTACGAACTTGGGAACCACTTTTTCTTCCGTAAAGAGTACTCCAAGTCCTCCTACTAAAATTGCCAATCTTATGTATGTTCCTAAAAATAAGGGTGAATCATCTAGTAAGGAAACTGCGGATCTTAAATCTATAAGTATTCATCCCAATCTTTTTGCTATCATTAAGGAACCAATTGCTACAAATGAATTTTTCGATCTTGTGCCTAAGAGTTTGATAATCACTATAAAGAAAGAAATTCCTAAGGGATATAGATGCCTCATTGAAGAATTGCCTACCAAAGATGGCAATACCTAGATCTATTCTTGCTTGTTATGCCTAGCTAGGGCGTTAAACGATAGCGCTTGTTGGGAGGCAACCCAATTTTATTTTTATTCCTTGCTTTTTGCTCCTGTTTAGTAATAAATAAATTATTTAGCCTCTGTTTTGGTTGTGTTTTTGTGTTTAATTAGTGTTTGTGCCAAGTAGAACCGTTGGAATACTTGGGGAAAGTCTTGTTGAACTTGCTGTAAAATAAACAGAAACTTTAGCGCTCACGAGAACTGCTGTCATTTTTATTTGGAGAGTGCTATTTAGTTAATTCTTTTTTAAGATGATTAATAGATAAATTCCTCACGTCCAGCAATTTATTTTAGAATTTTTGGGGTTCCAGATATTGCGCTAGCTACAGATTACTACCGACTGTTCTGTTTTTGACAGATTCTGTTTCGTGTGTTGTTTGCTTATTTTGATGAATCTATGGCTAGTAAAATAGTTTACGAACAATAGAGAAGCTGGAATACAGTAGGTTTAACACCCATATAAAGAAATAATTAGTTCATTACAGTACCTTGAAGTGATCTTTTGTTTTCTTTCGCTAACGGAGCTCACGAGATTTTCTACTTTAAGTTTTGTGTTGTGAAGTTTTCAAGTTTTGGGTAAAGATTTGATGGATTATGGAACAAGGAGTGGCAAGAGCCTAAGGTTGGGGATTCCCATGTCACCCCCAAGATAATCTAAGGACACCTAAAATCCAAAGCTTGGGGATGCCCCGGAAGGCATCCCCTCTTTCGTCTACTTCTATCGGTAACTTTACTTGGAGCTATATTTTTATTCACCACATGATATGTGTTTTGCTTGAAGCGTATTTTATGATTTGAGTCTTTGCTTGTTAGTCTAACACAATCATCCTTGATGTACACACCTTTTGAGAGAGCCATACATAATTTGGAATTTGGTAGAATACTCTATGTGCTTCACTTATATCTTTTGAGTTTTATAATTTTGCTCTAGTGCTTCACTTATATCTTTTAGAGCACGGTGGTGGATTTGTTTTATAGAAACTATTGATCTCTCATGCTTCACTTAGATTATTTTGAGATTCTTAATAGCATGGTAATTTGCTTAAAATCCTAATATGCTTGGTATGCAAGATTGATAATAAAACTTTCTTATGAGTGTGTTGAATACTAAGAAAAGTTTGATGCTTGATGATTGTTTTGAGATATGGAGGTAATAATATCAAAGTCATGCTAGTTGAGTACTTGTGAAATTGAGAAATACTTGTGTTGAGGTTTGCAAGTCCCGTAGCATGCACGTATGGTAAACGTTATGCAACAAATTTGAAACATGAGGTGTCATTTGATTGTCTTCCTTATGAGTGGCGGTCGGGGACGAGCAATGGTCTTTTCCTACCAATCTACCCCCCTAGGAGCATGCGCGTAGTACCGCGGTTTTTGATGACTTGTAGATTTTTGCAATAAGTATGTGAGTTCTTTATGACTAATGTTGAGTCCATGGATTATACGCACTCTCACCCTTCCATCCTTGCTAGCCTCTTCGGTACCATGCATTGCCCTTTCTCACATCGAGAGTTGGTGCAAACTTCGCCGGTGCATCCAAACCCCATGATATGATACGCTCTTTCACACATAAACCTCCTTATATCTTCCTCAAAATAGCCACCATACCTACCTATTATGGCATTTCCATAGCCATTCCGAGATATATTGCCATGCAACTTTCCATCATTCTGTTCATCATGACACATTCATCATTGTCACATTGCTTAGCATGATCATGTAGTTGACATAGTATTTGTGGCAAAGCCATCGTTCATAATTCTTTCATACATGTCACTCTTGGTTCATTGCATATCCCGGTACACCGCCGGAGGCATTCAGATAGAGTCATCTTTGTTCTAGTATCGAGTTGTAATCATTGAGTTGTAAATAAATAGAAGTGTGATGATCATCATTATTAGAGCATTGTCCCAAGTGAGGAACAAAAAAAAGAGAAAGGCCATAAAAAAGAGAAGGCCCAAAAAATGAGAGAAAAGGAGAGAAGGGACAATGTTACAATCCTTTTACCACACTTGTGCTTCAAAGTAGCACCATGATCTTCATAGTAGAGAGTCTCCCATGTTATCACTTTCATATACTAGTGGGAATTTTTCATTATAGAACTTGGCTAGTATATTCAAACAATGGGCTTCCTCAAGTGCCCTAGGTCTTCGTGAGCAAGCAAGTTGGATGCACACCCACTAGTTTCTTTTGTTGAGCTTTCATACATTTATAGCTCTAGTGCATCCGTTGCGTGGGAGTCCCTACTCCTTGCATTAACATCAATCGGTGGGCATCTCCATAGCCCATTGATTAGCCTCGTTGATGTGAGACTTTCTCCTTTTTTGTCTTCTCCACATAACCCCCTTCATTATATTCTATTCCACCCATAGTGCTATGTCCATGGCTCGCACTCATATATTGCGTGAAATTTTATAGGTTTGAGATTACTAAAGTATGAAACAATTTCTTGGCTTGTCATCGGGGTTGTGCATGATGAGAGCATTCTTGTGTGACAAAAATGAAACATGACTAAACTATATGATTTTGTAGGGATGAACTTTCTTTGGCCATGTTATTTTGAGAAGACACAATTGCTTAGTTATTATGCTTGAAGTGTTATCATTTTTATGTCAATATGAAATTTTGTCTTGAATCTTTCGGATCTGAATATTCATACCACAATTAAGAAGAATTACATTAAAATTATGCCAAGTAGCACTCCGCATCAAAAATTATGTTTTTATCATTTACCTACTCGAGGACGAGCAGGAATTAAGCTTGGGGATGCTTGATATGTCTCCAACGTATCTATAATTTTTGATTGCTCCTGTAGCGACCAGACCTCAAACGGTCTGATCTCTATGCTCAGGTGTCATCCCTGGATCAGTAATGCTGACACCACAAAGTACTCAGAGGATTTATAACAGAGTAGCAATCACACACTTATTACATTGAGTGTCTCCATAGAGAACTTATTACAATAAATATGGCTTAAGGCCATCTAATAACGATAACAACGGAGGGCTTGGAAGATAAGTGAGTCCATCAACTCCAACGGCATCACTGAGTATAGAACCACGACCTAAAAACTCCTTAATTGTCGTCTGAAAAGTCTGCAACATTAACGTTGCAGCCCGAAACGGGTCAGCATATGGAATATGCTGGCAAGGTAACACATAGAGAGTAATGGAATGAAACAACTATACTATATGCATATTTGGCTGGTGGAAAGCTTTATGGTTACAATTTTGCGTAAAGCCAATTTTTCCTACTTCAAAGGAATAAATTCATTTAACTATCATGGTGGTTGTTAAACATTGAGAATGGTTGACAGCATCCTCAATCCCAATTAAGCATCATCATTAACAAAACCCAACAAAATTAATTTAGAGTGACATGTTGAGATTCACATGATAATCCAAGTACTAGATACTCAAAACGTCCATAACCGGGGACACGGCTAACCATGATTAGTTTGTACACTCTGTAGAGGTTTGTGCACTTTTCCCCACAAGACTCGATCGCCTCCGTTTGGTTTCTCGCACTACATGGTGTTTGAGAAGATGGATGACCCAGACATAGTCTTTCAGAAGCGCTAGCACCTTACGATGGATAGACCGTTACACCTACTTTCCCGTACATCTGCTAGTCTAACCTGTAAGAGTTCGCACGACATAATCAACTACACCAGAGCCCATAATGTCTTGTGGCTGCACACGGAAGTTTCTAGTATGAAAAATCTCATGATCCCTTTAGGCCTGGGTGGCGGTCCATAAAAAAACAGGCAATCCTAGAAGACCTAGGTACCTCAATCCACCCAGATGTGTGTTTAAGTTGCCACCTTAGATAAACCATTAATTAATAAACTCACATCTGACATGGATATCCCTCACCCAACCCACGTCTACTAGCATAACATGGCATAATGGCAAACGTAGAAGTTAGTCCCAAAGGTTTGATAATATAACAGGTAATAGGTACTACCTCAACTACTTTCCATCCCACAATTTAATTAGATCCTAATCATGCAATGTTTGAGGATTTGATCTAATGCAATAAAACTGGGTAGTAGAAAAGGTATGATCAAAGTGTTACTTGCCTTGCTGATGATCCGCGAAACCTAGAGATTTGAAGTAACAGGCGGCGCAGTCCGGGTATTCTATCGCAGACAAACAAACAAGCATACAATAAGCACTCATCTAATGCACAGGTAAAAGTCAAATAAGAGCACTAACCAGAAAGTTCAACTTAAGAACTCCGGTTTGCAAAAAGAATCAAATCGAACGAAGCAACAAAAGTCAAACGGCGAAAGAAAACAACTTCGTTCTACTAATCTGGATCTAAGTCAAATTTTACAGTAGCAAAAACTTGTTTAAGTTGGTTAAACGGATAAAGGGTTTCGATACGAAACTCCAGGTGCTTGAATCGCCTGATTCCGATAAACGAGCGAAAAGTTATACTAAAGCGAAAATCGGATCAGAAATCGCGATCAGAAAATAATCACGAAAAATCCGAGAAAAAGAAAAATGACGAACGGATTAACGAACGAACGTTCGTTAACCGGATCTAAACGATGAGAACGTTCGTTAAAACGAACGAACGAGCGAACGCTCACTAATTAACCTAAATCGAAAAAAACCTTTCTAAAAAATGAAAACTAAAAAAACCGACGAAAAACCGATCGGTTTTTTTTTTAAAAACCGGCAGCGTGGGTTACGAGGCGAACCTCGGGTAGCGGGTCGGCGAGGCGGCGGCGCGGCGGCTCCGGCGACGGCAGGCGGCGGTGCTGGCGGCGGCGGCAGGGTCGGGCGCGGGCGGGCGGCGGCGCTAGGGTTCGGGGGCGCGGGGCTGGGCTGGCCTCGGCTAGGCTCCCCCCGGCTTATAAAGCCTACGCGGGCCGGAGTCCCGGTCGGACACGGCCTGTAGGTCGGTGCGTTTTTTTATAATTACGCGCAGAAGAAAAATAAATAAAAAGAAATACTAAACGGACTCCAAATATCCCGAAATAAATTTTCCCCGACTTCTAAAATCAAGCTGGACAAAGTGAACATTTATTTGGGGCCTAAATGAAATTTTGAAAAACGCATATTTTTTCCTAAATTCAAATAAAATATCGAAAAACTCCGAAATAAAATCTTATTTGATTTCTTTATTAAATCCTCAATATTTCTTTATTTTGGGAAAGTCATTTTATTCCCTCTCTCAAAATTTTGTAATAGAAATAACTGATGATAAAATAAATAAAAATCAAATGATCATATTCTCAATTTTTGAGAAAACTCAAATATGAAAATAACGAAATCCCCAACTCTCTCCGTGGGTCCTTGAGTTGCTTAGGATTTCTAGGATCAAAACCAAAAGCAAATAATATATGATATGCATTGATGATCTAATGTATAACATTCCAAATTGAAAATTTGGGATGTTCCAAACCTACCCCCCTTAAGATGAATCTCACCCTCGAGATTCGGGTTGGCTAGAAAATAGATGAGGGTGGTCCTTGAGCAAATCTTCCTCTCATTCCCAGGTGGCTTCGTCCTCCATGTGGTGGCTCCACTGAACCTTACAAAACTTGATAACCTTGCTGCGAGTGACTTGGCTAGCAAACTCAAGAATCTTAATTGGTTTCTCCTCATAGGTCAAATTCTTATCCAACTGGATTGCTTCCAATGGCACTGTGTCTCTCAAAGGTATGTCAGCCATCTCCGCGTGGCACTTCTTCAACTGAGAAACGTGGAACACATCATGAACTCCTGACAATCCTTCGGGCAATTCCAACTTGTAGGCCACTTCTCCCATACGTTCCAATACTCGGTATGGTCCTACAAATCGTGGTGCTAACTTTCCCTTAACTCCAAAGCGCTTTGTTCCCCGTAGTGGAGATACTCGAAGATAAACTCGGTCTTCGACTTTGTAAACTGTCTCCTTGCGTTTAGAATCTGCGTAGCTCTTCTGCCTGGACTGGGCTACCTTGAGCCTATCGCGAATCAATTTCACCTTTTGTTCAGACTCTTTAATCAAATCAGGCCCAAACAACTGGCGGTCTCCAACTTCGTCCGACGACAACGGTGTCCTGCACCTCCTTCCATACAAGGCTTCGAAAGGGGCCATCTTTAAACTAGTTTGGTAACTGTTGTTGTAAGAGAACTCTGCATATGGCAAATTGTCGTCCTAACTAGATCCGTAATCTAGCGCACAAGCTCTCAGCATATCCTCCAAAATCTGATTGACTCTCTCGGTCTGTCCATCTGTCTATGGGTGAAAAGCTGTACTGAATTCTAGCCTGGTTCCCAAAGTTTCATGCAACTGCTTCCAGAACTTTGAGGTAAACTGGGTTCCTCTATCTGATACGATACTCCTCGGAACTCCATGCAGACATACGATCCTGGTCATGTATATCTTTGCCAACTTAGCACTGGCGTACGTGGTCTTTACTGGGATGAAATGAGCTACTTTCGTCAACCGATCAACTACAACCCAAATCGAGTCATAGCCGGAACGAGTCCTGGGTAATCCCGTGATAAAATCCATGCCTAACTTATCCCACTTCCATTCGGGTATCGACAATGGCTGTAACAATCCTGCTGGCTTCTGGTGCACTGCCTTTACTCTCTGACACACATCACAAACCGCTACATACTTCGCAATATCTTTCTTCATTCCGGTCCACCAGAAAATCTCCTTCAAATCCAAATACATCTTGGTATTTCCTGGGTGAATTGAATATGGTGAATCATGTGCCTCTTGCAGAATCAACTTCCTGATCATCGGGTCATTGGGCACATAAACACGGTCTTCAAACCATAGGGTGTCGTGCTCATCCTCACGAAATCCTTTAGCCTTTCCTTCGCTTATTTTCTCCTTTATAGAGGCAATCTCCTTGTCAGTCTTCTGAGCTTTTCTGTTTCTATCTATCAAAGTTGACTGAATCTCCAATGCTGCTACATAGCCTCTCGGAACTATTTCCAAACATAGCTCACGAAGATTTTCGGCCAACTCCCTTGGTAATTCTCCCGTTATTAATGTATTGACATGGCTTTTGCGGCTTAATGCGTCAGCTACTACATTAGACTTTCCGGGATGGTAATGCAATCTCATATCATAATCCTTGATGAGCTCCAACCATCTCCTTTGTCTGAGATTTAACTCCTTCTGCGTGAAAATGTACTTCATACTTTTGTGATCAGTGTACACTTCACAATGGTTTCCAATAAGGAAATGTCTCCATGTTTTCAATGCATGCACTACGGCTGCTAACTCCAAATCATGCGTGGCATAATTCAACTCATGAGGCTTAAGCTATCTTGAGGCATATGAAACAACTCTCCCTTCCTGCATAAGCACTGCTCCAAGTCCTCGACATGAAGCGTCGCAGTACACCTCATAGTCCTTGGTCTGGTCTGGCAAAATCAACACTGGTGAGGTAACCAAACGTTTCTTCAACTCCTGGAAACTAGCCTCACACTCCTCAGTCCATATGAACTTGGTATCCTTCTTCAACAACTCCGTCATAGGTTTTGCAATCTTTGAGAAATTCTCAATGAATCTCCGGTAGTATCCTGCGAGTCCAAGGAAACTCCGGATCTCTCCAACTGTTGTTGGTGCCTCCCACTTGGTCACCGTATCATCTTTAGTGGGATCTACTGATATACCTTCTCCGGATATAACGTGTCTGAGGAATCCTACTTCCTTCAACCAAAACTCACATTTGCTGAACTTGGCATATAACTGATGTTCTCTGAGCTTCTCAAGTACCAATCGCAAATGCTCCTTATGCTCCTCTTCACTTTTCGAGTAAACCAGAATATCATCAATGAACACCACGATGAACTTATCCAAGAACTCCATAAACACTTTGTTCATCATGTTCATAAAATAGGCAGGTGCGTTAGTCAGACCAAATGACATAACGGTATACTCGTACAACCCATACCTGGTGGTAAAAGCTGTCTTAGGTATATCCTGTTCTCGAATCTTCAACTAGTGGTATCCTGATCGCAGATCGATCTTGGAAAATACCTTAGCTCCTTGCAATCAATCAAACAGATCATTGATCATTGGTAGTGGGTACTTGTTCTTGATGGTTACTTCATTCAATCCTCGATAATCAACCACCATCCTTAACGATCCATCCTTTTTCTCCACTAGAAGTACTGGTGATCCCCAAGGCGACGAACCTGGGCGAATGTAACCTTTATCCAGTAACTCCTTAATCTGCTTCTTAATCTCCACCAAATCCTTTGCAGGCATCCTGTATGGTCTCTTTGATATTGGCCCTGTGCCTGGCAATAGCTCAATCAAAAAATCAATATCTCTATCCGGTGGCATGCCTGGCAACTCTTCTGGAAATACTTCAGGGAAATCCCTTACCACTGGTACTTCCTCCTGCACAACTCCTGTTAAACAATTTACTTGAGTCCCTTTTGGCACATGTCGGGATACATACTTGATCCTTCTCCCTTCTGGGGTGGTAAGCAAAATTGTCTTACTGGCACAATCGATGTTTCCTCCGTACATCGACAGCCAATCCATACCCAGAATTACATCCAATCCTTGTGATTCCAAAATGATTAAATCCGAGGGAAACACATGCCTACCTATACTCAATGGCACTTGAAAACATCCTTGACTAGCCATATACTCCGCTCCTGGTGAGCTTACTAGCATAGGTGTTCTAAGAACCTTAGTGGGCAGGTTATACTTATCCACAAATCCCCTTGATATGTATGAATGCGATGCACCAGTATCAAAAAGAACGAGTGCAGTAAATGACTTAACCAAAAACTTACCGATTACGGCATCCGGCTGCTCTTCAACCTCCTCCACGTTAACGTGGTTCACCTGTCCCCTGTTGAAAGGGTTCGGCTTCTTCCCAGAGCTCCCATTGTCATTCTGGCCTTCAGGACATTCATTGGCATAATGACCGGTCTTCTGGCACTTAAAGCAAGTGACTTGGCTCAGGTCCTTCTTGGCTGGGGTTGATGGGTTGGTACGGTTCTGGCCGTTGCTTCCTCCATTACCATTACCATTCTTGGTGCCGTTATGATTGTGCGAGCTACCTCCTCCATGGGTATGCTGAAAATGTCCTCCCGATCTAGGGGTAAAACGCGGCTTCTGCTGGGCTCCAGAATTGTACTTCCCTTGTCCATACTTCCTCTTGCGGTTCTCAATTTCCTGATGCTTGCTTTCAATCATAAGAGCACGGTCTACCAACTCCTGGTAGTTGTTGAAGGTTGCTACCATCAACTGCATGCTCAACTCATCATTCAGTCCTTCCAGAAACTTCTCCTGCTTTGCTGCATCCGTAGCAACATCATCTGGGGCATAACATGCTAATTTACTAAAGTCCTCCACATACTGGCCAACTGTCCGTCCTCCTTGGCGCAAGTTGCGAAACTCACGCTTCTTCATGGCCATAGATCCTGTTGAAACATGGGCAGTTCGAAAAGCCTGCTGAAAATGGTCCCATGTGACAGTGTCGACAGGGAAAGTGGCTGTGAAATTCTCCCACCATGATGCTGCGGGTCCTTCAAGCTGATGTGCGGCAAACTTCACCTTCTCCGCATCTGTGCATCCTGCTGTAGTCAACTCTCTAGCTGTCTTGCGGAGCCAATCATTTGCTACTATCAGCTCGGTGCTACTAGAAAACACCGGCGGATTCAGCCTAAGAAAACAGGCCAAGTGATCAACAGGTGGTGGTGGTGGTGGTGGTGGGTTGTTGTTGTTCCCCTGATTCTTATTCTGGACTAGCAACATCATCAATGTGTTCTGCTGCTGGATCAACTGGGTGAGCTCCGGTGGAAAGGTAAATCCGGGGTCACGTCTCGGAGGCATCTGAGGGTTTAGAAAAGATGAGATTTAAGAATAGAGGGGGTCTAAAGAGAAAACACTACCCATATGCACATGAGGCAAAAGCAAACAATTCACTTCATTCAATCAAACAAGGGCATACAATCGATCTAACTATAGCAAAAGTGCTCGGACTACTGTATTTACATGGTGGACTACTACTACTGATGAGGTGGTATACTAGAAATATTCTTCAGTTGCAGACTCCATGATATCTGCTCCGGCTTCATCAACATAGTCATCATCGCTGTCATCTGGGTCCGATTCGGTGTCGTCGATGATGATGTAGTCTTCCGGGCGAATCTCCTTGGGTTCTTCGTCTTCATCTACTGGTGTAGGGCCTCCCATAAATATCCCGATCTTCATTGTTAGGTCGGCATTCTTATCCACCAATACTTCAATTTCCTCTTCATAATCTTCACGTGTAGCCTTGAGTTCTTCCTCCAGTTCCTTGATTCTTGTCCTTGCCTTATTCAGGTCTATCATGTCGGCGCACATCTGGTTCTCCTGTCGTCAAATGTGCTGGTTTAACTCCTGGATAAAAGCTGCAACTGATCTATCCTTCCGGGTGCTGATCATCTCCCAGTGCTCTTCTCGGCGCCCACAAATCTGGTAGATAGTATCCTTGAGATCATTGCGGTAGACTTCTCCAATGCGTCCCATGGCGATGTGAGCTGCCATGCTCTTTCCTAGACTCCAAGTTGGTGCATCAATAGAAAACTCTATGGGCTCAGTGACTGGCATGAACGTCCTTCCTGAAACTTGAACTTGAATCATCCAGCGCTCTTCTTCAGGTAAAGTGGCGTTGTAGGTTTTGGTGAAGCTTGGTACTCCTATGTTCAGGTATCTAGTGACTTCCTTCAAGTGATGTCCAAAGGGTGTATCTTCATCCGGTTGGGAGCAGAGCAGGTTTGAAAAAGGATCTTAGAGTGTCTAGGGTTGGGCCAGGAGGGTCTCTTAACGCCTTCCTTTTTCTGCCCATCGGAGTTATCTCTCTTATCCAATTATTATCCTAAATAGGTTTGCTTTTTTACTTGTCTGCTCTATTAATGCAGAAATAAGTAAAAAAGTATATAATGGTTGCGTGAACCTGGTCCTTGCATCTGCCATCCTAAAGAACTTATTACAATAAATATGGCTTAAGGCCATCTAATAACGATAACAGCGGAAGGGTTGGAAGATAAGTGAGTCCATCAACTCCAACGGCATCACTGAGTATAGAACCACGACCTAAAAACTCCTTAATCGTCGTCTGAAAAGTCTGCAACATTAACATTGCAGCCCGAAATGGGTCAGCACATGGAATATGCTGGCAAGGTAACACATAGAGAGTAATGGAATGAAACAGCTATACTATATGCATATTTGGCTGGTGGAAAGCTCTATGGTTACAATTTTGCGTAAAGCCAATTTTTCCCTACTGCAAAGGAATAAATTCATTTAACTATCATGGTGGTTGTTAAACATTGAGAATGGTTGACAGCATCCTCAATCCCAATTAAGCATCATCATTAACAAAACCCAACAAAATTAATTTAGAGTAACATGTTGAGATTCACATGATAATCCAAGTACTAGATACTCAAAACGTCCATAACCGGGGACACGGCTAACCATGATTAGTTTGTACACTCTGCAGAGGTTTGTGCACTTTTCCCCACAAGACTCGATCGCCTCCGTTTGGTTTCTCGCACTACATGGTGTTTGAGAAGACGGATGACCGAGACATAGTCTTTCAGAAGCGCTAGCACCTTACGATGGATAGACCGTTACACCTACTTTCCCCTACATCTGCTAGTCTACCCTGTAAGAGTTCGCACGACATAATCAACTACACCAGAGCCCATAATGGCTTGTGGCTGCACACGGAAGTTTCTAGTATGAAAAATCTCATGATCCCTTTGGGCCTGGGTGGCGGTCCATAAAAAAAATAGGCAATCCTGGAATACCAGGTACCTCAATCCACCCAGATGTGTGTTTAAGTTGCCACCTTAGATAAACCATTAATTAATAAACTCACATCTGACATGGATATCCCTCACCCAACCCACGTCTACTAGCATAACATGGCATAATGGCAAACGTAGAAGTTAGTCCCAAAGGTTTGATGATATAACAGGTAATAGGTACTACCTCAACTACTTTCCATCCCACAATTTAATTAGATCCTAATCATGCAATGTTTGAGGATTTGATCTAATGCAATAAAACTGGGTAGTAGAAAAGGTATGATCAAAGTGTTACTTGCCTTGCTGATGATCCGCGAAACCTAGAGATTTGAAGTAACAGGCGGCGCACTCCGGGTATTCTATCGCAGACAAACAAACAAGCATACAATAAGCACTCATCTAATGCACAGGTAAAAGTCAAATAAGAGCACTAACCAGAAATTTCAACTTAAGAACTCCGGTTTGCAAAAAGAATCAAATCAAACGAAGCAACAAAAGTCAAATGGCGAAAGAAAACAACTTCGTTCTACTAATCTGGATCTAAGTCAAATTTTACAGTAGCAAAAACTTTTTAAGTTGGTTAAACGGATAGAAGGTTTTGAGACGAAACTCTAGGCGCTTGAATCGCCCGATTCCGATAAACGAGCAAAAAGTTATACTAAAACGAAAATCAGATCAGAAATCGCGATCAGAAAATAATCGCGGAAAATCCGCGAAAAAGAAAAACGATGAACGGATTAACGAACGAACGTTCATTAACCGGATCTAAACGATGAGAACGTTCGTTAAAACGAACGAACGAGCGAATGCTCGCTAATTAACCAAAACCGAAAAAACCTATCTAAAAAAACGAAAACTAAAAAAACTGACGAAAACCGATGGAAAACCGATCGGTTTTTTTAAAAAACCGGCGGCGCGGGTTACAAGGCGAACCTCGGGCGGCGGGTCGGCGAGGTGGCGAGGCGGCGGCGGCGGCGGGGTCGGGCGCGGGTGGGCGGCGGCGCTAGGGTTCGGGGACGCGGGGCTGGGCTGGCTTCGGCTGGGCTCCCCCCAGCTTATAAAGCCTACGCGGGCTGGAGTCCCGGTCGGACACGGCCCGTAGGTCGGTGCGATTTTTTTATATAATTACGCACAGAAGAAAAAAATAAAAAGAAATACTAAACGGACTCCAAAAATCCCGAAATAAATTTTCCCCGACTTCTAAAATCAAGCCGGACAAAGTGAACATTTATTTGGGGCCTAAATGCAATTTTGAAAAACGCATATTTTTTCCTAAATTCAAATAAAATATCGAAAAACTCTGAAATAAAATCTTATTTGATTTCTTTATTAAATCCTCAATATTTCTTTATTTTGGGAAAGTCATTTTATTCCCTCTCTCAAAATTTTGTAATAGAAATAATTGATGATAAAATAAATAAAAATCAAATGATCCTATTCTCAATTTTTGAGAAAACTCAAATATGAAAATAACGAAATCCCCAACTCTCTCCGTGGGTCCTTGAGTTGCTTAGGATTTATAGGATCAAAACCAAAAGCAAATAATATATGATATGCATTGATGATCTAATGTATAACATTCCAAATTGAAAATTTGGGATGTTACAGCTCCATGCTATATTATCTACTGTTTTGGACATTATTGGGCTTTATTATCCACTTTTATATTATTATTGGGACTAACCTATTAACCGGAGGCCCAGCCCAGAATTGTTGTTTTTTTTGCCTATTTTAGGGTTTCGAAGAAAAGGAATATCAAACGGAGTCCAAACGGAATGAAACCTTCGGGAACGTGATTTTCTCACCGAATACAACTCAGGAGACTTGGACCCTACGTCAAGCCAATTAACAGGAGGCCACGAGGTAGGGGTGCGCGCCTACCCCCCAGGCGCGCCCTCCACCCTCGTGGGCCCCCTGTTGCTCCACCGACGTACTTCTTCCTCCTATATATACCCACGTACCCCCAAACGATCAGATACGGAGCCAAAAACCTAATTCCACCGCCGCAACTTTCTGTATGCACGAGATCCCATCTTGGGGCCTATACCGGAGCTCCGCCGAAGGGGGCATCAATCACAGAGGGCTTCTACATCATCATCCAAGCCCCTCCGATGAAGTGTGAGTAGTTTACTTCATACCTACGGGTCCATAGTTAGTAGCTAGATGGCTTCTTCTCTCTTTTTGGATCTCAATACAATGTTCTCCCCCTCTCTCGTGGAGATCTATTCGATGTAATCTTCTTTTTGCGGTGTGTTTGTTGAGACCAATGAATTGTGGGTTTATGATCCAGTCTATCTATGAATAATATTTGAATCTTCTCTGAATTCTTTTATGTATGATTGGTTATCTTTGCAAGTCTCTTCGAATTATCAGTTTGGTTTGGCCTACTAGATTGATCTTTCTTGCAATGGGAAAAGTGCTTAGCTTTGGGTTCAATCTTGCCGTGTCCTTTCCCGGTGACAGTAAGGGCAGCAAGGCACGTATTGTATTGTTTCCATCGAGGATAACAAGATGGGGTTTTCTTCATATTGCATGAGCTATCCCTCTACATCATGTCATCTTGCTTAAGGCTTTACTCTATTTTTAACTTAATACTCTAGATGCATGCTGGATAGCGGTCGATGAGTGGAGTAATAGTAGTAGATGCAGGCAGGAGTCGGTCTACTTGTTTTGGACGTGATGCCTATATACATGATCATACCTAGATATTCTCATAACTATGCTCAATTCTGTCAATTGCTCAACAGTAATTTGTTCACCCACCGTAGAATACTTATGTTCTTGAGAGAAGCCACTAGTGAAACCTATGGCACCCGGGTCTCTTTCTCATCATATCAATCTTCATCACTTTATTATTGCTTTGCTTTTTTACTTTGCCTTTTACTTATCACTTTGCATCTCTATACCAAAAATACCAAAAATATTATTTATCATCCCTACCAGATCTCACTTTCGTAAGTGACCGTGAAGGGATTGACAATCCCTAAGCTCGTTGGTTGCGTTGAGCTATTGTTTTTGTCTAGGTACGAGGGACTGCGCGTAGCCTCCTACTGGATTGATACCTTGGTTCTCAAAAACTGAGGTAAATACTTACGCTACTTTGCTGCATCATCCTCTCCTCTTCGGGGAAATCCAACGCAGTGCTCAAGAGGTAGCAGCCCACGAGGCAGGTGGGCGCGCCCAGGGGGGCAGGCGCACCGTGGACCCTCGTGGCCAGGTGCTTGCTCCTCTGCTGTGTTCTCAGTGCCAGATATTCTCAAATATTCCAGAAAAAAATCATGTTTAAATTTCAAGGCATTTGGAGAATTTTTATTTTTGGGGTATTTTTATATTGCACGGATAATTCAGAAAACAGACATAAATTACTATTTTTGCTTCATTTAATATAAATAACAAAAAGTAAAAAGAGGGTACAAAGAGTTGTTCTTTCTAACTTCATCCATCTCATGCTCATCAAAAGGTATCCACTAACAAGGTTGATCAAGTCTTGTTAACAAACTCATTTCAAGTAACATGAAACCGGAGAAATTTCGAATAACACTAGGTTACCTCAACGGGGATATGGACATCTCCAACAATAAGAATATCATATTTCTTCTTGACAGTAGGTAGAGGAAATTCAAAACCTCCAAAAATAATCGATGGCATTTTTCCAATAGAATTGATACTGTGGACTTGAGGTTGTTTCCTCGGAAAGTGTACCGTATGCTCATTACCATTAACATGAAAAGTGACATTGCCTTTGGTGCAATCAATAACAGCCCCTGTAGTATTCAAAAAGGGTCTTCCAAGAATAATAGACATACTATCGTCCTCGGGAATATCAAGAATAACAAAGTCCGTTAAAATAGTAAAGTTTGCAACCACAACAGGTACATCCTCACAAATACCGACAGGTATAGCAGTTGATTTATCAGCCATTTGCAAAGATATTTCAGTAGGTGTCAACTTATTCAAATCAAGTCTACGATATAAAGAGAGGGGCATAACACTAACACCGGCTCCAAGATCACATAAAGCAGTTTTAACATAGTTTCTTTTAATGGAGCATGGTATAGTTGGTACTCCTGGATCTCCTAGTTTCTTAGGTATTCGACCCTTAAAAGTATAATTAGCAAGCATGGTGGAAATTTCAGCTTCCGGTATCTTTCTTTTATTAGTAACAATATCTTTCATATACTTAGCATAAGGATTCATTTTAAGCATATCTGTAAAACGCATACGCAAAAAGATAGGTCTAATCATTTCAGCAAAGCGCTCAAAATCCTTATCATCCTTTTTCTTGGATGGCTTAGGAGGAAAAGGCATGGGTTTCTGAACCCAAGGCTCTCTTTCCTTACCGTGTTTCCTATCAACAAAGTCTCTTTTATCATAACGTTGATTCTTTGATTGTGGGTTATCAAGATCAATAGTAGGTTCAATTTCTATATCATTATCATTGCTAGGTTGAGCATCAACATGAGCATCATCATTAACATTATCACTAATTTCATGTTCATTACCAGATTGTGTTTCAACATCAGAAATAGAAACATCATTGGGATTCTCAGCTGTGTCAACAACAGGTTCACTAGAAGCATGCAAAGTCTTATCATTTTTATTTTTCTTCCTTTTAGAAGGACTAGGCGCATCTATATTATTTCTCTGAGAATCTTGCTGAATTCTCTTAGGGTGGCCTTCAGGATACAAAGGTTCCTGAGTCATTTTACCAGTTCTAGTAGCCACTCTAACAACATAGTCATTATTCTTACTATTCAATTCATTGAGCAAATCATTTTGAGCTTTAAGTACTTGTTCTACTTGAGTGGTAACCATAGAAGCGTGTTTACTAGTAAGTTTAAGTTCACCTTTAACATTAGCCATATAATCACCCAAGTGTTCAAGCATATCAGCATTGCATTTTAATTCTCTACCAAAATAAGCATTAAAGTTTTCTTGTTTAACCATAAAGTCATCAAACTCATCCAAGCATGGGCTAGCAAACTTAGTAAATGGGATTTCAGCTTTATCATATCTATAGAGAGAATTTACCTTTACTACCTGTGTCGGGTTATCAAGACCATGTGTTTCTTCAATAGGCGGTAAATTAAGACCATGTATTTCTTTGCCACGAGGCAAATTCTTAACATCTTCAGCTTTAATACCCTTTTCTTTCATAGATTTCTTTGCCTCTTGCATATCTTCAGGACTGAGAAATAGAACACCTATTTTCTTCGGAGTTGGTTTAGGAATAGGCTCAGGAGTTGGCTCAGGAGCTGGCTCAGGAAGTGTCCAATTATTTTCATTTGTCAACATATTATTCAATAGAATTTCAGCTTCATCTGGTGTTCTTTCCCTGAAAACAGAACCAACACAACTATCCAGGTAATCTCTGGAAAGCATCGGTTAGTCCATTATAAAAGATATCAAGTATTTCATTTTTCTTAAGAGGATGACCAGGCAAAGCATTAAGTAATTGGAGAAGCCTCCCTCAAGAGGTCTAGGCTTGTGGCGGGATGAAGAAGTAGTCCTCGGCCTGGCTGAGGTACCTGCCCCCAAGCCCGAGGTGATCAAGCGGAGAGCTCAGCTTGACGAAGTGGTGATGCAACATGGTCAATATTGTGAGGCAAAAGCCCCTGGTACAGCCGAGGTGACGAAGCTGGTCGGCTGGTGATGTCGAACTCTCCGGAGTAGGTTGATGAAGAGATGACGAAGCCCCCGGTAAAGCCGAGGTGATGGAGCAGGTCGGTAAGGAGACGTTGCAGCTGCCATGCCGGCCGAGGTGTTGAAGCAGTTCAGCGCGATGGGCATAATCTTAAAGAAGCAACAGTGTAGCCACGCCGACGCAGGTCATAACTTGTGACGCGTTCAATATAGGTTTGATGAAGTGACCGTGCGACGATGCCGGTGTGCCTGCTCCGTGTAATCCGTGGGGTGACGATGTTGGTGAAGATTTATCCTTCATGATGCCGAACTATTGTTCGGCTCGTCGAGATGATGATTCGAAGAGGTTGAGCTCGGCTCAACAAAGCGACGACGTGTCTAGCGCATGTCGGCAGCCGTGGAGCAACGTTGCCGCGCTGGTTTGACACCAATGTGATGGTGAAGATTACCTTAGAAAAGACCTAAAATTTTATGGACAAGTGTTTAAGAACAACGCACAATACCCTAAAAATAAATTCCTTCAAAAAGGTTGTCCAATATCCCGTTCATGAAGAAACATGAACTCGGGTTGGATTTGTATTCGCGTAGAAAATAGATTCGAAAATTGGTCCACTCATCAGAAGGTTCCCAGAGTTTGAACGGTCGGATCGAGCTGAAATTTTGAGGGGTGGTAGATATAGGAATTCCTCAGCAGATGAACGGTTTGATCTTCCAAAGGAATTCCAAGATAGACGCTGGACTCCTCGCCCCAAACTCATCCACATTCCCGTCCAGATTCGACAGGGCTCAGGTATATCATAGATCGCCGAAGATTCCTCCATGGAAACGCGACGAAATTTTACAGGGTTGTTATAGATTCAATTCCGCCCAATTCCACCAAAGGAATCGTCAAAGCGATTCTCGAGGAGGCGGTGGCCGCGGATACAGGCTCGATGTCTGGAAAAACAACACGGTCGCCCGAGGCAATGTTGACATTGAGCCCCCAAGCTCCATGGATGATTCCTCCATGATCATAATAGAGATCGGAGTTGATGTTGATGAAGGCCCTCATCCGAACATGATGATCGGAGGTAGAGGATAGTCCTCGGTCGAGCCAAGGTAACCAGTCGAGCCGGAGACGAAGATGCCGATGTCGCAGTTGATCTGCAGGCGAGCCATTGATCCTTGTCGATCACATAGCGGAACTCTCAATGAAAGCGCCATTGTCGGTGTCAAAACCGGCAGATCTCGAGGTAGGGGATCCCGAGCTGTGGATTTAGGATCGATGGTAACAGGGACAATGAACATGGTGTTTTACCTAGGTTCGGGCCCTCTTGATGGAGGTAAAACCCTACATCCTGCTCTTGCTTATATTGATGAAGTATCAAGGTACAGAGTTAATCTACCTCGAGATCATATATTGTGGTCTAAACCCTAGGGGTATGATGAGTAATGTCATAATGATCAATCGACTAGCTTGGCCCTGGCTTATATAATATACCAGAGGCCTAGGATAACAAGAGTCCTAGTCGAATACGTCGGTGGAGAGGAGTCCTTGTCTTGATCACCAAGTCTTGTGGAATCTTCCTCATATATGTCATTGGCTGTCCATACTGGTCCGTTAGTGAACCGCCATGGGAGACCTCGTCCCGACCCACTGGTCGGGAGACGATGTGATGAGTACCCCTAGTTCAAGACACCGTCAATGGGCGCCAAACGCGACCACAACCTTTAGTTGGAGCTTTGCATGCAGGATAAGTAGCTGCGACATTGGTAAACATTCTTTTGAGACTTGTTAACTTGTGCATTACACTTAAACATATGCTACTAAATTGGATTTATCATCCATTGTAAAGCAAAGTACATCCAAAAAGTAGCCAAATCTTGTGAGAATTTCCATGGTCATAGTTTAGATATCTTCCAATGAAATGCACCTCAAATTCATCTTAATCATATTTCTAATTGTCTTTTATTCATCACGAGGGCCAGGAGATTTTTTATGCATGTTGTAAGACGATTCAGACCGATGTAAGCCATCAGATTTGAGATGGATATCCACTACATGTTATGCCGCCTCGCACCCCTTCCGACCTAGCCGGTGGTTGCATGTCGCCGGTTGTAACATCCCAAATTTTCAATTTGAAATGTCATGCACTAGATCATCATGCATAGCATATTTTCTTGCATTTTGGTTGATCCTAGAAATTTCACGCAACTCAAGGACCCACGGAGAGAGTTGGAGATTTCGTTATTTTCATATTTGAGAGTTTTCTCAAATTTGAAAAGAGGATCATTTGATTTATTTATTTCATCTTCAATTATTTTTCCGATATTAAAAAAAAATATAAGAGAGGGAATAATATGACTTTCCCAAATTTAGGAAAAATGAAGATTTAATGAATAAGTCAAATTTTGGTTTGCCGGAGTTTATTTGCATTTCATTTGGATAGGGAAAAATGCGCGTTTTCGAAAATTGCATTTTAGGTCCGGAGTAAAGTTCATTTTGTTCGACTCATTTTTAGGAGTCGGGGAAAATTTACTTTAGATTTTTTTGAGTTTGTTTAGTTTTTCTTTTGTTTCTCTGCGCGCGAAACCGATTTTAAAAAAAATCTTGCAGCGCCCTGGGCCAAGGCCCAGCCAGCAGCCGGCCGGCCAGGCCATCGCCCGCGCCGCGCGCGCCAGGCGCCAGGAGGCCGCCGCCGCCGCCCCTTTTGGAGTCCTAGTAGGACTTTAGTCCTACCCCGTTTCCTCTTTTTCTTTCCTATTCCTACTCTATTTCTTGTCCCCTACCCCAAGAAACCCCCCCTCCTAGTATAAATACCCCCTACCCCCCTCTCCTCACATCAAAAACCCAAGCCTCTCTCCTCCTAAGCCGCAGTAAGCAGCAGCGCGCAGCCCTAAGCCGCCGCCGCCCTTAGCCGCGCCGCCCCGTGCCTAAGCCGCCGCCGCCGCCCCTAGCCGCCGCCGCCCGGAGCCCGCCTCCCGAGGTAGCCGCGCCTCTCTTTTTCTTCCCTGGTCCGGTTTTTCCTAAAAGAACCGTTCCGTTTTCTCTCCGATTCTTTTCTTTTTCTTCCGGTTTTTGCTTCAGTTTTCTTCCGAAACCCTAGATCGGTTTTCCGTTTCTTTTTCGGTTTCTTTTCCGAAAACCCTAGATCGGTTTTCGTTCTTCTTCTATCGGACCGTTCGTCCCAACGAACGTGATCACCGATTTTTCTCGGTTAACGACGCCCGTTCGTTTAACCGTTCGTCTCTTTCTTTTTCGTCGGATTTATTCCGCGATCGTGATCTCAGATCCGATCTTCGTTCTAGTATTTCTTCCCGCTCGGTTATCGGAATCAGGTGATTCAAGCGCCTGGAGTTTCGTTTCGAAACCACCGTTCCGTCTAATCAACTTAAACAAGTTTTTGCCCCGGTAAAATTTGACCTAGTTTCAACTTGCTAGAACCGAGTTGTTTTCTTCCGCCGTTTGTTTTCCGTTTCTTTGTTCGGTTCGTTCTTTGTTTGCAACCGGAGTTCTTAAGTTGAACTTTCTGGTTCGTTCTCTTGTTCGAGTTTTACCTGTGCATTAGATGAGTACTTATTGTGTGCTTGTTGTTTGTCTGCGATAGATCACCCGGATTGCGCCGCCTGTTACTTCGAAACCCTAGGTCTCGTGGATCATCAGCAAGGCAAGTAACACTTTGATCATACCTTTTCTACAACCCATGTTTTATTGCATTAGATCAATCCTCTCACATTTCATGATTAGGATCTAATTAAATTGTGGGATGGGAAGTAGATGAGGTAGTACCTATCACCTGTATTATTATGAAACCTTTGGGAGTTACTTCTACGTTTGCTTATTATGCCATGCTATGCTAGTAGACGTGGATTGGGTGAGTGATATTCCATGACAGATGTGAGTTGATAATTTTAATGGTTTATCTAAGGTGGCAACTTAAACACACATCTGGGTGGATTGAGGCACCTGATGTCTATCAGGACTTGCCTGTTTTATTTTGGACCGCCACCCAGGCTCAAAGGGATCATAAGATCTTTCATGCTAGAAACTTCCGTGTGCAGCCACAAGCCATTATGGGCTCTGGCATAGTTGACTAAGTTGTGCGAACTCTTACAGTGGTAGACTAGCAGATGTAGGGGATGTAGGTGTACCGGTCTACCCGATCGTAAGGTGCTAGCGCTTCTGAAAGGCTATGTCTCGGTCATCCGTTTCTCAAACACCCTGTAGTGCGAGAAACCAAACGGAGGCGATCGAGTCTTGTGGGGAAAAGTGCGCAAACCTCTACAGAGTGTACAAACTAATCATGATTAGCCGTGTCCGCGGTCATGGACATCTTGAGTATCTAGTACTTGAATATCATGTGAATCTCAACATGTTACTTCTAATTAATGTTGTTGGGTTTTAATTGTTCACTTAATTGGGATCGGAATGCTGTCAACCATTCTCGATGTTTCACAACCACCATGATAGTTAAATAAATTTATTCCTTTGCAGTAGGGAAAAACTGGCTTTACGCAAAAACTGTAACCATAGAGCTTTCCACCAGCCATATATGCATGTAGTATAGCTGTTTCATTCCATTACTCTCTATGTGTTACATTGCCAGCATATTCCATGTGCTGACCCGTTTTCGGGCTGCAACTTCTCATGTTGCAGACTTTTCAGACGACGAGTAAGGTGCTTTTAGGTCGTGGTTCTATACTCAGTGATGCCATTGGAGTTGATGGACCCATTTATCTTCCGAGTCTTCCGCTGTTATCGTTATAGATGGCCTTAAGCCATATTTATTGTAATAAGTTCTCTTTGAGACAACGATGTAATAAGTGTGTGATTGCCACTCTGCTATAAATCCTTCGATGTACTGTGTGGTGTCAGCATTACTGATCCAGGGATGACACCCGAGCACAGTAGACTTGATCCATTCGGGTCGGGTCGCCACACCGGTCCAATGCCACATCGCTCTCATATCTAGAAGCTTCCCACTATGTTACCACCAACATGTAGCTGCTTTCCGTGTCCCCTTTCTTTCATGCCTGCCCAACGTATATAAAACACCCCATTGATATCCATTTATGACGACAAACCATTGAAAATATCCCGGCCAACCCCTCCGTTGCGTACTATCCCACATTGATCCTGCCATCATGGTTCGTCAAAGAATCACCACCCGCAACAACGTCGACGATAGATAGAATCACTTGCATTCCAAGCATCCTTGTCCACGCCACACCACCACTCTGCCTCACACCAATCTCTC